>NC_057812.1:75674194-75676453 GCF_018294505.1 Triticum aestivum | reverse complement strand
GCTGTATAAGCTAGTTCAAATAATTTTACACTAGAGTTGAACTAGCTCTATAGCCTAGTACAAATAATTTGACACTTGCATTGAACTAGCTCTATAAGCTAGTTCAAATAATTTTACACTCGAGTTGAACTAGCTCTATAGCCTAGTACAAATAATTTTACACTAGAGTTGAACTAGCTCTATAAGCTAGTACAAATAATTTTACACTATAATTGAACTAGCTGTATAAGCTAGTTGAAATAATTTTACACTAGAGTTGAGCTAGCTCTATAAGCTAGTTCAAATAATTTTACAGTAGAGTTGAACTAGCTCTATAAGCTAGTTAAAATAATTTTACACTAGAGTTGAACTAGCTCTATAGCCTACTACAAATAATATTACACAAGAGTTGAAAGAGCACTATAAGCTAGTTAAAATAATTTTACAATAGAGTTGAACTAGCTCTATAAGCTAGTTGAAACAAATTTTTCACTAGAGTTGCACTAGTTCTATAGCCTAGTACAAATAATTTGACACTAGCCATGAACTAGCTCTATAAGCGAGTTCAAATAATTTTACACTCGAGTTGAACTAGCTCTCTAGCCTAGTACAAATAATTTTACAATAGAGTTGAACTAGCTCTATAAGCTAGTTAAAATAATTTTACACTAGAGTTGAACTAGCTATATAAGCTAGTTCAAATAATTTTACACTAGAGTTGAACTTGCTCTATAGCCTAGTACAAATAATTTTACACTAAAATTGAACTAGCTCTATAAGCTAGTTGAAATAATTTTACACTAGAGTTGACCTATCTCTATAATCTAGTTCAAATAATTTTACACTAGAGTTGAACTAGCAATATAAGCTAGTTCAAATAATTTTACACTAGAGTTGAACTAGCTCTATAGCCTAGTACAAATAATTTTACACTAGAGTTGAACTAGCTCTATAAGCTAGTTCAAATAATTTTACACTAGAGTTGAACTAGCACTTTAGCCAAGTACGTACAAATAATTTTACAATAGAGTTGAACTAGCTCTATAGCCTAGTACAAATAATTTTACACTAGAGTTGAACTAGCTCTATAAGCTAGTTAAAATAATTTTACACTATAGTTGAACTAGCTCTATAGCCTAGTACAAAGAATTTTACACTAGAGTTGAACTAGCTCTATAAGCTAGTTCAAATAATTTTACAATAGAGTTGAACTAGCTCTATAGCCTAGTACAAATAATTTTACACTAGAGTTGAACTAGCTTTATGAGCTAGTTCAAATAATTTGACAAATAGAGTTTAACTAGCTGTATAAGCTAGTTCAAATAATTTTACACTAGAGTTGAACTAGCTCTATAGCCTAGTACAAATAATTTGACACTTGCATTGAACTAGCTCTATAAGCTAGTTCAAATAATTTTACACTCGAGTTGAACTAGCTCTATAGCCTAGTACAAATAATTTTACACTAGAGTTGAACTAGCTCTATAAGCTAGTACAAATAATTTTACACTATAATTGAACTAGCTGTATAAGCTAGTTGAAATAATTTTACACTAGAGTTGAGCTAGCTCTATAAGCTAGTTCAAATAATTTTACAGTAGAGTTGAACTAGCTCTATAAGCTAGTTAAAATAATTTTACACTAGAGTTGAACTAGCTCTATAGCCTACTACAAATAATATTACACAAGAGTTGAAAGAGCACTATAAGCTAGTTAAAATAATTTTACAATAGAGTTGAACTAGCTCTATAAGCTAGTTGAAACAAATTTTTCACTAGAGTTGCACTAGTTCTATAGCCTAGTACAAATAATTTGACACTAGCCATGAACTAGCTCTATAAGCGAGTTCAAATAATTTTACACTCGAGTTGAACTAGCTCTCTAGCCTAGTACAAATAATTTTACAATAGAGTTGAACTAGCTCTATAAGCTAGTTAAAATAATTTTACACTAGAGTTGAACTAGCTATATAAGCTAGTTCAAATAATTTTACACTAGAGTTGAACTTGCTCTATAGCCTAGTACAAATAATTTTACACTAAAATTGAACTAGCTCTATAAGCTAGTTGAAATAATTTTACACTAGAGTTGACCTATCTCTATAATCTAGTTCAAATAATTTTACACTAGAGTTGAACTAGCAATATAAGCTAGTTCAAATAATTTTACACTAGAGTTGAACTAGCTCTATAGCCTAGTACAAATAATTTTACACTAGAGTTGAACTAGCTCTATAAGCTAGTTCAAATAATTTTACACTAGAGTTGAACTAGCACTTTA
>NC_057812.1:75668618-75674184 GCF_018294505.1 Triticum aestivum | reverse complement strand
GCTGTATAAGCTAGTTCAAATAATTTTACACTAGAGTTGAACTAGCTCTATAGCCTAGTACAAATAATTTGACACTTGCATTGAACTAGCTCTATAAGCTAGTTCAAATAATTTTACACTCGAGTTGAACTAGCTCTATAGCCTAGTACAAATAATTTTACACTAGAGTTGAACTAGCTCTATAAGCTAGTTCAAATAATTTCACACTAGAGTTGAACTAGCACTATAGCCTAGTACAAATGATTTTACACTAGAGTTGAACTAGCTCTATAGCCTAGTACAAATAATTTTACACTAGAGTTGAACTACCTCTATAAGCTAGTTAAAATAATTTTACACTATAGTTAAACTAGCTGTATAAGCTAGTTCAAATAATTTTAGACTAGAGTTGAACTAGCTCTATAGCCTAGTACAAATAATTTTACACCATAATTGAACTAGCTGTATAAGCTTGTTGAAATAATTTTACACTAGAGTTGAGCTAGCTCTATAAGCTAGTTCAAATAATTTTACACTAGAGTTGAACTAGCTCTATAAGCCTAGTACAAATAATTTTACACTAGAGTTGAACTAGCTCTATAAGCTAGTTAAAATAATTTTACAATAGAGTTGACCTAGCTCTACAGCCTAATACAAATGATTTTACACTAGAGTTGAACTAGTTCTATGGCCTATTACAAATGATTTTACACTAGAGTTGTACTAGCTCTATAAGCTAGTTCAAATAATTTTACAGTAGAGTTGAACTAGCTCTATAAGCTAGTTAAAATAATTTTACACTAGAGTTGAACTAGATCTATAGCCTACTACAAATAATTTTACACAAGAGTTGAAATAGCACTATAAGCTAGTTCAAATAATTTTACAATAGAGTTTAACTAGCTCTATAAGCTAGTTGAAACAAATTTTTCACTAGAGTTGCACTAGTTCTATAGCCTAGTACAAATAATTTGACACTAGCGATGAACTAGCTCTATAGGCGAGTTCAAATAATTTTACACTCGAGTTGAACTAGCTCTCTAGCCTAGTACAAATAATTTTACACTAGAGTTGAACTAGCTCTATAAGCTAGTTAAAATAATTTTACACTAGAGTTGAACTAGCTCTATAAGCTAGTTCAAATAATTTTACACTAGAGTTGAACTTGCTCTATAGCCTAGTACAAATAATTTTACACTAAAATTGAACTAGCTCTATAAGCTAGTTAAAATAATTTTACACTATAGTTGAACTAGCTCTATAGCCTAGTACAAAGAATTTTACACTAGAGTTGAACTAGCTCTATAAGCTAGTTCAAATAATTTTACAATAGAGTTGAACTAGCTCTATAGCCTAGTACAAATAATTTTACACTAGAGTTGAACTAGCTCTATAAGCTAGTTCAAATAATTTGACAATAGAGTTTAACTAGCTCTATAAGCTAGTTAAAATATTTTTACAATAGAGTTGACCTAGCTCTATAGCCTAATACAAATAATTTTACACTAGAGTTGAACTAGCTCTATAGCCTAGTACAAATAATTTTACACTAGAGTTGAACTAGCTCTATAAGATAGTTCAAGTAATTTGACAATAGAGTTTAACTAGCTGTATAAGCTAGTTCAAATAATTTTACACTAGAGTTGAACTAGCTCTATAGCCTAGTACAAATAATTTTACACTAGAGTTGAACTAGCTCTATAAGCAAGTTGAAATAATTTTACACTAGAGTTGCACTAGCTCTATCGCCTAGTACAAATAATTTTACACTAGAGTTGAACTAGCTCTATAAGCTAGTTCAAATAATTTTACACTAGAGTTGAACTAGCTCTATAGCCTAGTACAAATAATTTTACACTACAATCGAACTAGCTCTATAAGCTAGTTGACATAATTTTACACTAGAGTTGAGCCAGCTCTATAAGCTAGTTCAAATAATTTTACACTGGAGTTGAACTAGCTTTATAGACTAGTACAAATAATTTTACACTAGAGTTGAACTAGCTCTATAAGCTAGTTAAAATAATTTTACAATAGAGTTGACCTAGCTCTATAGCCTAATAAAAATGATTTTACACTAGAGTTGAACTAGTTCTATAGCCTATTACAAATGATTTTACACTAGAGTTGACCTAGCTCTATAAGCTAGTTCAAATAATTGTACACTAGAGTGGAACTAGCTCTATAGCCTACTACAAATAATTTTATACTAGAGTTGAACTAGCACTATAAGCTAGTTCAAAAAAATTTACACTAGAGTTGAACTAGCTCTATAAGCTAGTTGAAATAAATTTTTTACTAGAGTTGCACTAGCTGTGTAGCCTAGTACAAATAATTTGACACTAGCGTTGAACTAGCTCTTTAAGCTAGTTCAAATAATTTTACACTCGAGTTGAACTAGATCTATAGCCTAGTACAAATAATTTCACACTAGAGTTGAACTAGATCTATAAGCTAGTTCAAATAATTTCACACTAGAGTTGAACTAGCAATATAGCCTAGTACAAATAATTTTACACTAGAGTTGAACTAGCTCTATAGCCTAGTACAAATAATTTTACACTAGAGTTGAACTAGCTCTATAAGCTAGTTAAAATAATTTTACACTAGAGTTGAACTAGCACTATAGCCTAGTACAAATAATTTTACACTAGAGTTGAACTAGCACTATAGCCTAGTACAAATAATTTTACACTAGAGTTGAACTAGCTCTATAGCCTAGTACAAACAATTTTACACTAGAGTTGAACTAGCTCTATAAGCTAGTTAAAATAATTTTACACTATAGTTGAACTAGCTGTATAAGCTAGTTCAAATAATTTTACACTAGAGTTGAACTAGCTCTATAGCCTAGTACAAATAATTTTACACTATAATTGAACTAGCTGTATAAGCTAGTTGAAATAATTTTACACTAGAGTTGAGCTAGCTCTATAAGCTAGTTAAAATAATTTTACACTAGAGTTGAACTAGCTCTATAAGCCTAGTACAAATAATTTTACGCTAGAGTTGAACTAGCTCTATAAGCTAGTAAAATAATTTTACAATAGAGTTGACCTAGATCTATAGCCTAATACAAATGATTTTACACTAGAGTTGAACTAGTTCTATAGCCTATTACAAATGATTTTACACTAGAGTTGTACTAGCTCTATAAGCTAGTTCAAATAATTTTACACTAGAGTTGAAATAGCACTATAAGCTAGTTCAAATAATTTTACACTAGAGTTGAACTAGCTTTATAAGCTAGTTGATATAAATTTTTCACTAGAGTTGCACTAGTTCTATAACCTAGTACAAATAATTTGACACTAGCGTTGATCTAGCTCTATAAGCTAGTTAAAATAATTTTACAATAGAGTTGACCTAGCTCTATAGCCTAATACAAATGATTTTACACTAGAGTTGAACTAGTTCTATAGCCTATTACAAATGATTTTACACTAGAGTTGACCTAGCTCTATAAGCTAGTTCAAATAATTGTACACTAGAGTGGAACTAGCTCTATAGCCTACTACAAATAATTTTATACTAGAGTTGAACTAGCACTATAAGCTAGTTCAAAAAAATTTACACTAGAGTTGAACTAGCTCTATAAGCTAGTTGAAATCAATTTTTTACTAGAGTTGCACTAGCTGTGTAGCCTAGTACAAATAATTTGACACTAGCGTTGAACTAGCTCTTTAAGCTAGTTCAAATAATTTTACACTCGAGTTGAACTAGATCTATAGCCTAGTACAAATAATTTCACACTAGAGTTGAACTAGATCTATAAGCTAGTTCAAATAATTTCACACTAGAGTTGAACTAGCAATATAGCCTAGTACAAATAATTTTACACTAGAGTTGAACTAGCTCTATAGCCTAGTACAAATAATTTTACACTAGAGTTGAACTAGCTCTATAAGCTAGTTAAAATAATTTTACACTAGAGTTGAACTAGCACTATAGCCTAGTACAAATAATTTTACACTAGAGTTGAACTAGCACTATAGCCTAGTACAAATAATTTTACACTAGAGTTGAACTAGCTCTATAGCCTAGTACAAACAATTTTACACTAGAGTTGAACTAGCTCTATAAGCTAGTTAAAATAATTTTACACTATAGTTGAACTAGCTGTATAAGCTAGTTCAAATAATTTTACACTAGAGTTGAACTAGCTCTATAGCCTAGTACAAATAATTTTACACTATAATTGAACTAGCTGTATAAGCTAGTTGAAATAATTTTACACTAGAGTTGAGCTAGCTCTATAAGCTAGTTCAAATAATTATACACTAGAGTTGAACTGGCTCTATAAGCCTAGTACAAATAATTTTACACTAGAGTTGAACTAGCTCTATAAGCTAGTAAAATAATTTTACAATAGAGTTGACCTAGCTCTTTAGCCTAGTACAAAATATTTTACACTAGAGTTGAACTAGTTCTATAGCCTATTACAAATGATTTTACACTAGAGTTGTACTAGCTCTATAAGCTAGTTCAAATAATTTTACACTAGAGTTGAAATAGCACTATAAGCTAGTTCAAATAATTTTACACTAGAGTTGAACTAGCTTTATAAGCTAGTTGATATAAATTTTTCACTAGAGTTGCACTAGTTCTATAACCTAGTACAAATAATTTGACACTAGCGTTGATCTAGCTCTATAAGCTAGTTCAAATAATTTTACACTCGAGTTGAACTAGCTCTCTAGACTAGTACAAACAATTTTACACTAGAGTTAAACTAGCTCTATAAGCTAGTTAAAGTAATTTTACACTAGAGTTGAACTAGCTCTATAAGCTAGTTCAAATAATTTTACACTAGAGTTAAACTAGCTCTATAGCCTAGTACAAATAATTTTACACTAGAGTTGAACTAGCTCTATAAGCTAGTTAAAATAATTTTACACTAGAGTTGAACTAGCACTATAGCCTAGTACAAATAATTTTACACTAGAGTTGAACTAGCTCTATAGCCTAGTACAAATAATTTTACACTAGAGTTGAACTAGCTCTATAAGCTAGTTAAAATAATTTTACACTAGAGTTGAACTAGCTCTATAAGCTAGTTCAAATAATTTTACAATAGAGTTGAACTAGCTCTATAGACTAGTACAAATAATTTTACATTAGAGTTGAACTAGCTCTATAAGCTAGTTCAAATAATTTGAAAATAGAGTTTAACTAGCTGTATAAGCTAGTTCAAATAATTTTACACTAGAGTTAAACTAGCTCTATAGCCTAGTACAAATAATTTTACACTAGAGTTGAACTAGCTCTATAAGCAAGTTTTTTTTGTGGGGAGCTCTATAAGCAAGTTGAAAGAATTTTACACTAGAGTTGCACTAGCTCTATAGCCTAGTACAAATAATTTTACACTAGAGTTGAACTAGCTCTATAAGCTAGTTCAAATAATTTTACACTAGAGTTGAACTAGCTCTATAGCCTAGTACAAATAATTTTACACTAGAGTTGAACTAGCTCTATAAGCTAGTTAAAATAATTTTACACTAGAGTTGAACTAGCTCTATAAGCTAGTTCAAATAATTTTACAATAGAGTTGAACTAGCTCTATAGACTAGTACAAATAATTTTACAT
>NC_057812.1:75664229-75666998 GCF_018294505.1 Triticum aestivum | reverse complement strand
GCACTAGCTCTATAGCCTAGTACAAATAATTTTACACTAGAGTTGAACTAGCTCTATAAGCTAGTTAAAATAATTTTACACTAGAGTTGAACTAGCTCTATAGCCTAGTACAAATAATTTTACACTACAATTGAACTAGCTCTATATGCTAGTTGACATAATTTTACACTAGAGTTGAACTAGATCTATAAGCTAGTTCAAATAATTTCACACTAGAGTTGAACTAGCAATATAGCCTAGTACAAATAATTTTACACTAGAGTTGAACTAGCACTATAGCCTAGTACAAATAATTTTACACTAGAGTTGAACTAGCACTATAGCCTAGTACAAATAATTTTATACTAGAGTTGAACTAGCTCTATAAGCTAGTTAAAATAATTTTACACTAGAGTTGAACTAGCTCTATAAGCTAGTTAAAGTAATTTTACACTAGAGTTGAACTAGCTCTATAGCCTAGTACAAATAATTTTACACTAGAATTGAACTAGCTGTATAAGCTAGTTGAAATAATTTTACACTAGAGTTGAGCTAGCTCTATAAGCTAGTTCAAATAATTATACACTAGAGTTGAACTAGCTCTATAAGCCTAGTACAAATAATTTTACACTAGAGTTGAACTAGCTCTATAAGCTAGTAAAATAATTTTACAATAGAGTTAACCTAGCTCTATAGCGTAGTACAAATGATTTTACACTAGAGTTGAACTAGTTCTATAGCCTATTACAAATGATTTTACACTAGAGTTGTACTAGCTCTATAAGGTAGTTCAAATAATTTTACACTAGAGTTGAAATAGCACTATAAGCTAGTTCAAATAATTTTACACTAGAGTTGAACTAGCTTTATAAGCTAGTTGATATAAATTTTTCACTAGAGTTGCACTAGTTCTATAACCTAGTACAAATAATTTGACACTAGCGTTGATCTAGCTCTATAAGCTAGTTCAAATAATTTTACACTCGAGTTGAACTAGCTCTCTAGACTAGTACAAATAATTTTACACTAGAGTTGAACTAGCTCTATAAGCTAGTTCAAATAATTTGAAAATAGAGTTTAACTAGCTGTATAAGCTAGTTCAAATAATTTTACACTAGAGTTGAACTAGCTCTATGGCCTAGTACAAATAATTTTACACTAGAGTTGAACTAGCTCTATAAGCAAGTTATTTTGCGGGGAGCTCTATAAGCAAGTTGAAATAATTTTACACTAGAGTTGCACTAGCTCTATAGCCTAGTACAAATAATTTTACACTAGAGTTGAACTAGCTCTATAAGCTAGTTAAAATAATTTTACACTAGAGTTGAACTAGCTCTATAGCCTAGTACAAATAATTTTACACTACAATTGAACTAGCTCTATAAGCTAGTTGACATAATTTTACACTAGAGTTGAACTAGATCTATAAGCTAGTTCAAATAATTTCACACTAGAGTTGAACTAGCAATATAGCCTAGTACAAATAATTTTACACTAGAGTTGAACTAGCTCTATAGCCTAGTACAAATAATTTTACACTAGAGTTGAACTAGCTCTATAAGCTAGTTAAAATAATTTTACACTAGAGTTGAACTAGCACTATAGCCTAGTACAAATAATTTTACACTAGAGTTGAACTAGCACTATAGCCTAGTACAAATAATTTTATACTAGAGTTGAACTAGCTCTATAAGCTAGTTAAAATAATTTTACACTATAGTTGAACTAGCTGTATAAGCTAGTTCAAATAATTTTACACTAGAGTTGAACTAGCTCTATAGCCTAGTACAAATAATTTTACACTATAATTGAACTAGCTGTATAAGCTAGTTGAAATAATTTTACACTAGAGTTGAGCTAGCTCTATAAGCTAGTTCAAATAATTATACACTAGAGTTGAACTAGCTCTATAAGCCTAGTACAAATAATTTTACACTAGAGTTGAACTAGCTCTATAAGCTAGTAAAATAATTTTACAATAGAGTTAACCTAGCTCTATAGCGTAGTACAAATGATTTTACACTAGAGTTGAACTAGTTCTATAGCCTATTACAAATGATTTTACACTAGAGTTGTACTAGCTCTATAAGCTAGTTCAAATAATTTTACACTAGAGTTGAAATAGCACTATAAGCTAGTTCAAATAATTTTACACTAGAGTTGAACTAGCTTTATAAGCTAGTTGATATAAATTTTTCACTAGAGTTGCACTAGTTCTATAACCTAGTACAAATAATTTGACACTAGCGTTGATCTAGCTCTATAAGCTAGTTCAAATAATTTTACACTCGAGTTGAACTAGCTCTCTAGACTAGTACAAATAATTTTACACTAGAGTTGAACTAGCTCTATAAGCTAGTTAAAGTAATTTTACACTAGAGTTGAACTAGCTCTATAGCCTAGTTCAAATAATTTTACACTATAATTGAACTAGCTGTATAAGCTAGTTGAAATAATTTTACACTAGAGTTGAGCTAGCTCTATAAGCTAGTTCAAATAATTTTACACTAGAGTTGAACTACCTCTATAAGCCTAGTACAAATAATTTTACGCTAGAGTTGAACTAGCTCTATAAGCTAGTAAAATAATTTTACACTAGAGTTGAACTAGCTCTATAAGCCTAGTACAAATAATTTTACGCTAGAGTTGAACTAGCTCTATAAGCTAGTAAAATAATTTTAGAATAGAGTTGACCTAGCTCTATAGCCTAATACAAATGATTTTACACTAGAGTTGAACTAGTTCTATAGCCTATTACAAATGATTTTACACTAGAGTTGAACTAGCTCT
>NC_057812.1:75663933-75664198 GCF_018294505.1 Triticum aestivum | reverse complement strand
ACACTAGAGTTGAACTAGATCTATAAGCTAGTTCAAATAATTTCACACTAGAGTTGAACTAGCAATATAGCCTAGTACAAATAATTTTACACTAGAGTTGAACTAGCTCTATAGCCTAGTACAAATAATTTTACACTAGAGTTGAACTAGCTCTATAAGCTAGTTAAAATAATTTTACACTAGAGTTGAACTAGCACTATAGCCTAGTACAAATAATTTTACACTAGAGTTGAACTAGCACTATAGCCTAGTACAAATAATTTTA
>NC_057812.1:75663255-75663923 GCF_018294505.1 Triticum aestivum | reverse complement strand
ACACTAGAGTTGAACTAGCTCTATAAGCCTAGTACAAATAATTTTACGCTAGAGTTGAACTAGCTCTATAAGCTAGTAAAATAATTTTACAATAGAGTTGACCTAGCTCTATAGCCTAATACAAATGATTTTACACTAGAGTTGAACTAGTTCTATAGCCTATTACAAATGATTTTACACTAGAGTTGAACTAGCTCTATAAGCAAGTTTTTTTGCGGGGAGCTCTATAAGCAAGTTGAAATAATTTTACACTAGAGTTGCACTAGCTCTATAGCCTAGTACAAATAATTTTACACTAGAGTTGAACTAGCTCTATAAGCTAGTTAAAATAATTTTACACTAGAGTTGAACTAGCTCTATAGCCTAGTACAAATAATTTTACACTACAATTGAACTAGCTCTATAAGCTAGTTGACATAATTTTACAATAGAGTTGAACTAGATCTATAAGCTAGTTCAAATAATTTCACACTAGAGTTGAACTAGCAATATAGCCTAGTACAAATAATTTTACACTAGAGTTGAACTAGCTCTATAGCCTAGTACAAATAATTTTACACTAGAGTTGAACTAGCTCTATAAGCTAGTTAAAATAATTTTACACTATAGTTGAACTAGCTGTATAAGCTAGTTCAAATAATTTTACACTAGAGTTGAACTAGCTCTAT
>NC_057812.1:75662408-75663040 GCF_018294505.1 Triticum aestivum | reverse complement strand
ATTTTACACTACAATTGAACTAGCTCTATAAGCTAGTTGACATAATTTTACACTAGAGTTGAACTAGATCTATAAGCTAGTTCAAATAATTTCACACTAGAGTTGAACTAGCAATATAGCCTAGTACAAATAATTTTACACTAGAGTTGAACTAGCTCTATAGCCTAGTACAAATAATTTTACACTAGAGTTGAACTAGCTCTATAAGCTAGTTAAAATAATTTTACACTAGAGTTGAACTAGCACTATAGCCTAGTACAAATAATTTTACACTAGAGTTGAACTAGCACTATAGCCTAGTACAAATAATTTTATACTAGAGTTGAACTAGCTCTATAAGCTAGTTAAAATAATTTTACACTATAGTTGAACTAGCTGTATAAGCTAGTTCAAATAATTTTACACTAGAGTTGAACTAGCTCTATAGCCTAGTACAAATAATTTTACACTATAATTGAACTAGCTGTATAAGCTAGTTGAAATAATTTTACACTAGAGTTGAGCTAGCTCTATAAGCTAGTTCAAATAATTATACACTAGAGTTGAACTAGCTCTATAAGCCTAGTACAAATAATTTTACACTAGAGTTGAACTAGCTCTATAAGCTAGTAAAATAATTTTACAATAGAGTT
>NC_057812.1:75660376-75661536 GCF_018294505.1 Triticum aestivum | reverse complement strand
ACTAGCTCTATAGCCTAGTACAAATAATTTTACACTAGAGTTGAACTAGCTCTATAAGCTAGTTAAAATAATTTTACACTAGAGTTGAACTAGCTCTATAAGCTAGTTCAAATAATTTTACAATAGAGTTGAACTAGCTCTATAGACTAGTACAAATAATTTTACATTAGAGTTGAACTAGCTCTATAAGCAAGTTCAAATAATTTGAAAATAGAGTTTAACTAGCTGTATAAGCTAGTTCAAATAATTTTACACTAGAGTTGAACTAGCTCTATAGCCTAGTACAAATAATTTTACACTACAATTGAACTAGCTCTATAAGCTAGTTGACATAATTTTACACTAGAGTTGAGCCAGCTCTATAAGCTAGTTCAAATAATTTTACACTGGAGTTGAACTAGCTTTATAGACTAGTACAAATAATTTTACACTAGAGTTGAACTAGCTCTATAAGCTAGTTAAAATAATTTTACAATAGAGTTGACCTAGCTCTATAGACTAATACAAATGGTTTTACACTAGAGTTGACCTAGCTCTGTAGCCTAATACAAATGATTTTTCACTAGAGTTGACCTAGCTCTATAGCCTAATACAAATGATTTTACACTAGAGTTGAACTAGCTCTATAGCCTATTACAAATGATTGTACACTAGAGTTGAACTAGCTCTATAGCCTACTACAAATAATTTTACACTAGAGTTGAACTAGCACTATAAGCTAGTTGAAATAAATTTTTCACTAGAGTTGCACTAGCTGTGTAGCCTAGTACAAATAATAAGACACTAGCGTTGAACTAGCTCTATAAGCTAGTTCAAATAATTTTATACTCGAGTTGAACTAGATCTATAGCCTAGCACAAATAATTTCACACTAGAGTTGAACTAGCTCTATAAGCTAGTTCAAATAATTTCACACTAGAGTTGAACTAGCACTATAGCCAAGTACAAATAATTTTACACTAGAGTTGAACTAGCTCTATAGCCTAGTACAAATAATTTTACACTAGAGTTGAACTAGCTCTATAAGCTAGTTAAAATAATTTAACACTATAGTTGAACGCTGTATAAGCTAGTTCAAATAATTTTACACTAGAGTTGAACTAGCTCTATAGCCTAGTACAAATAATTTTACACTATAATTGAACTAGCTGTATAAGCTA
>NC_057812.1:75658917-75660248 GCF_018294505.1 Triticum aestivum | reverse complement strand
AGTTGAGCTAGCTCTATAAGCTAGTTCAAATAATTTTACACTAGAGTTGAACTAGCTCTATAAGCCTAGTACAAATAATTTTACACTAGAGTTGAACTAGCTCGATAAGCTAGTTAAAATAATTTTACACTAGAGTTAACCTAGCTATATAGCCTAATACAAATGATTTTACACTAGAGTTGAACTAGTTCTATAGCCTATTACAAATGATTTTACACTAGAGTTGTACTAGCTCTATAAGCTAGTTCAAATAATTTTACTGTAGAGTTGAACTAGCTCTATAAGCTAGTTAAAATAATTTTACACTAGAGTTGAACTAGCTCTATAGCCTACTACAAATAATTTTACACTAGAGTTGAAATAGCACTATAAGCTAGTTCAAATAATTTTACACTAGAGTTGAACTAGCTCTATAAGCTAGTTGAAATAAATTTTTCACCAGAGTTGCACTAGTTCTATAACCTAGTACAAATAATATGACACTAGCGTTGAACTAGCTCTATAAGCTAGTTCAAATAATTTTACACTCGAGTTGAACTAGCTCTGTAGCCTAGTACAAATAATTTTACACTAGAGTTGAACTAGCTCTATAAGCTAGTTCAAATAATTTTACACTAGAGTTGAACTAGCACTATAGCCTAGTACAAATAATTTTACACTAGAGTTGAACTAGCTTTGTAGCCTAGTACAAATAATTTTACACTAGAGTTAAACTAGCTCTATAAGCTAGTTAAAATAGTTTTACACTATAGTTGAACTAGCTCTATAGCCTAGTATAAAGAATTTTACACTAGAGTTGAACTAGCTCTATAAGCTAGTTCAAATAATTTTACAATAGAGTTGAATAGCTCTATAGCCTAGTACAAATAATTTTACATTGGAGTTGAACTAGCTCTCTAAGCTAGTTCAAATAATTTGAAAATAGAGTTTAACTAGCTGTATAAGCTAGTTCAAATAATTTTACACTAGAGTTGAACTAGCTCTATAGCCTAATACAAATAATTTTACACTAGAGTTGAACTAGCTCTATAAGCAAGTTGAAATAATTTTACACTAGAGTTGCACTAGCTCTATAGCCTAGTACAAATAATTTTACACTAGAGTTGAACTAGCTCTATAAGCTAGTTCAAATAATTTTACACTAGAGTTGAACTAGCTCTATAGCCTAGTACAAATAATTTTACACTACAATTGAACTAGCTCTATAAGCTAGTTGACATAATTTTAGACTAGAGTTGAGCCACCTCTATAAGCTAGTTCAAATAATTTTACACTGGAGTTGAACTAGCTTTATAGACTAGTACAAATAATTTTACACTAGAGTTGAACTA
>NC_057812.1:75657977-75658907 GCF_018294505.1 Triticum aestivum | reverse complement strand
TAGCTCTATAGCCTAATACAAATGATTTTACACTAGAGTTGAACTAGCTCTATAGCCTATTACAAATGATTTTACACTAGAGTTGAACTAGCACTATAAGCTAGTTCAAATAATTTTACACTAGAGTTGAACTAGATCTATAGCCTAGTACAAATGATTTTACACTAGAGTTGAACTAGCTCTATAGACTACTACAAATAATTTTACACTAGAGTTGAACTAGCACTATAAGCTAGTACAAATAATTTTACACTAGAGTTGAACTAGCTCTATAGCCTAGTACAAATAATTTTACACTAGAGTTGAACTAGCTCTATAAGCTAGTACAAATAATTTTACACTTGAGTTGAACTAGCTCTATAGCCTAGTACAAATAATTTTACATTGGAGTTGAACTAGCTCTCTAAGCTAGTTCAAATAATTTGAAAATAGAGTTTAACTAGCTGTATAAGCTAGTTCAAATAATTTTACACTAGAGTTGAACTAGCTCTATAGCCTAATACAAATAATTTTACACTAGAGTTGAACTAGGTCTATAAGCAAGTTGAAATAATTTTACACTAGAGTTGCACTAGCTCTATAGCCTAGTACAAATAATTTTACACTAGAGTTGAACTAGCTCTATAAGCTAGTTCAAATAATTTTACACTAGAGTTGAACTAGCTCTATAGCCTAGTACAAATAATTTTACACTACAATTGAACTAGCTCTATAAGCTAGTTGACATAATTTTACACTAGAGTTGAGCCAGCACTATAAGCTAGTTCAAATAATTTTACACTAGAGTTGAACTAGCTTTATAGACTAGTACAAATAATTTTACACTAGAGTTGAACTAGCTCTATAAGCTAGTTAAAATAATTTTACAATAGAGTTGACCTAGCTCTATAGCCTAATACAAATGATTTTACACTAGAGTTGACCTAGCTA
>NC_057812.1:75657607-75657967 GCF_018294505.1 Triticum aestivum | reverse complement strand
TGACATAATTTTACACTAGAGTTGAGCCAGCTCTATAAGCTAGTTCAAATAATTTTACACTAGAGTTGAACTAGCTTTATAGACTAGTACAAATAATTTTACACTAGAGTTGAACTAGCTCTATAAGCTAGTTAAAATAATTTTACAATAGAGTTGACCTAGCTCTATAGCCTAATACAAATGATTTTACACTAGAGTTGACCTAGCTATATAGCCTAATACAAATGATTTTTCACTAGAGTTGACCTAGCTCTATAGCCTAATACAAATGATTTTACACTAGAGTTGAACTAGCTCTATAGCCTATTACAAATGATTTTACACTAGAGTTGAACTAGCTCTATAGCCTACTACAAATAA
>NC_057812.1:75656923-75657597 GCF_018294505.1 Triticum aestivum | reverse complement strand
ACAATAGAGTTGACCTAGCTCTATAGCCTAATACAAATGATTTTACACTAGAGTTGACCTAGCTATATAGCCTAATACAAATGATTTTTCACTAGAGTTGACCTAGCTCTATAGCCTAATACAAATGATTTTACACTAGAGTTGAACTAGTTCTATAGCCTATTACAAATGATTTTACACTAGAGTTGAACTAGCTCTATAGCCTACTACAAATAATTTTACACTAGAGTTGAACTAGCTCTATAAGCAAGTTGAAATAATTTTACACTAGAGTTGCACTAGCTCTATAGCCTAGTACAAATAATTTTACACTAGAGTTGAACTAGCTCCATAAGCTAGTTCAAATAATTTTACACTAGAGTTGAACTAGCTCTATAGCCTAGTACAAATAATTTTACACTACAATTGAACTAGCTCTATAAGCTAGCTGACATAATTTTACACTAGAGTTGAGCCAGCTCTATAAGCTAGTTCAAATAATTTTACACTGGAGTTGAACTAGCTTTATAGACTAGTACAAATAATTTTACACTAGAGTTGAACTAGCTCTATAAGCTAGTTAAAATAATTTTACAATAGAGTTGACCTAGCTCTATAGCCTAATACAAATGATTTTACACTAGAGTTGACCTAGCTCTATAGCCTAATACAAATGATTTTTCACTAGAGTTGAC
>NC_057812.1:75656142-75656913 GCF_018294505.1 Triticum aestivum | reverse complement strand
TAGCTCTATAGCCTAATACAAATGATTTTACACTAGAGTTGAACTAGCTCTATAGCCTATTACAAATGATTTTACACTAGAGTTGAACTAGCACTATAAGCTAGTTCAAATAATTTTACACTAGAGTTGAACTAGATCTATAGCCTAGTACAAATGATTTTACACTAGAGTTGAACTAGCTCTATAGACTACTACAAATAATTTTACACTAGAGTTGAACTAGCACTATAAGCTAGTACAAATAATTTTACACTAGAGTTGAACTAGCTCTATAGCCTAGTACAAATAATTTTACACTAGAGTTGAACTAGCTCTATAAGCTAGTACAAATAATTTTACACTTGAGTTGAACTAGCTCTCTAGCCTAGTACTAATAATTTTACACTAGAGTTGAACTAGCTCTATAAGCTAATTCAAATAATTTTACACTAGAGTTGAACTAGCTCTATAAGCTAGTTCAAATAATTTTACACTGGAGTTGAACTAGCTCTATAGCCTAGTACAAATAATTTTACATTAGAGTTGATCTAGCTCTCTAAGCTAGTTCAAATAATTTGAAAATAGAGTTTAACTAGCTGTATAAGCTAGTTCAAATAATTTTACACTAGAGTTGAACTAGCTCTATAGCCTAATACAAATAATTTTACACTAGAGTTGAACTAGCTCTATAAGCAAGTTGAAATAATTTTACACTAGAGTTGCACTAGCTCTATAGCCTAGTACAAATAATTTTACACTAGAGTTGAACTAGCTCTATAAGCTAGTTCAAAT
>NC_057812.1:75653276-75656132 GCF_018294505.1 Triticum aestivum | reverse complement strand
CCTAGTACAAATAATTTTTCACTAGAGTTGCTCTAGCTCTATAGCCTAGTACTAATAATTTTACACTAGAGTTGAACTAGCTCTATAAGCTAGTTAAAATAATTTTACACTAGAGTTGAACTAGCTCTATAAGCTAGTTCAAATAATTTTACACTGGAGTTGAACTAGCTCTATAGCCTAGTACAAATAATTTTACACAAGAGTTGAACTATCTCTATAAGCTAGTTCAAATAATTTTACACTAGAGTTGAACTAGCACTATAGCCTAGTACAAATAATTTTACACTAGAGTTGAACTAGCTCTATAGCCTAGTACAAATAATTTTACACTAGAGTTGAACTAGCTCTATAAGCTAGTTCAAATAATTTTACACTAGAGTTGAACTAGCACTATAGCCTAGTACAAATAATTTTACACTAGAGTTGAACTAGCTCTGTAGCCTAGTACAAATAATTTTACACTAGAGTTGAACTAGCTCTATAAGCTAGTTAAAATAGTTTTACACTATAGTTGAACTAGCTCTATAGCCTAGTACAAAGAATTTTACACTATAGTTGAACTAGCTCTATAAGCTAGTTCAAATAATTTTACAATAGAGTTGAATAGCTCTATAGCCTAGTACAAATAATTTTACATTAGAGTTGAACTAGCTCTCTAAGCTAGTTCAAATAATTTGAAAATAGAGTTTAACTAGCTGTATAAGCTAGTTCAAATAATTTTACACTAGAGTTGAACTAGCTCTATAGCCTAATACAAATAATTTTACACTAGATTTGAACTAGATCTATAAGCAAGTTTAAATAATTTTACACTAGAGTTGCACTAGCTCTATAGCCTACTACAAATAATTTTACACTAGAGTTGAACTAGCACTATAAGCTAGTTCAAATGATTTGACACTAGAGTTGACCTAGCTCTATAGCCTAATACAAATGATTTTTCACTAGAGTTGACCTAGCTCTATAGCCTAATACAAATGATTTTACACTAGAGTTGAACTAGCTCTATAGCCTATTACAAATGATTTTACACTAGAGTTGAACTAGCTCTATAGCCTGCTACAAATAATTTTACACTAGAGTTGAACTAGCACTATAAGCTAGTTCAAATAATTTTACACTAGAGTTGAACTAGCTCTATAGACTACTACAAATAATTTTACACTAGAGTTGAACTAGCACTATAAGCTAGTTCAAATAATTTTACACTAGAGTTGAACTAGCTCTATAGCCTAGTACAAATAATTTTACACTAGTGTTGAACTAGCTCTATAAGCTAGTACAAATAATTTTACACTTGAGTTGAACTAGCTCTCTAGCCTAGTACTAATAATTTTACACTAGAGTTGAACTAGCTCTATAAGCTAGTTAAAATAATTTTACACTAGAGTTGAACTAGCTCTATAAGCTAGTTCAAATAATTTTACACTAGAGTTGAACTAGCTCTATAGCCTAGTACAAATAATTTTACACAAGAGTTGAACTAGCTCTATAAGCTAGTTCAAATAATTTTTCACTTGAGTTGAACTAGCTCTATAGCCTAGTACAAATAATTTTACACTAGAGTTGAACTAGCTCTATAAGCTAGTTCAAATAATTTTACACTAGAGTTGAACTAGCACTATAGCCTAGTACAAATAATTTTACACTAGAGTTGAACTAGCTCTGTAGCCTAGTACAAATAATTTTACACTAGAGTTGAACTAGCTCTATAAGCTAGTTAAAATAGTTTTACACTATAGTTGAACTAGCTCTATAGCCTAGTACAAAGAATTTTACACTAGAGTTGAACTAGCTCTATAAGCTAGTTCAAATAATTTTACAATAGAGTTGAATAGCTCTATAGCCTAGTACAGATAATTTCACATTAGAGTTGAACTAGCTCTCTAAGCTAGTTCAAATAATTTGAAAATAGAGTTTAACTAGCTGTATAAGCTAGTTCAAATAATTTTACACTAGAGTTGAACTAGCTCTATAGCCTAATACAAATAATTTTACACTAGAGTTGAACTAGCTCTATAAGCAAGTTGAAATAATTTTACACTAGAGTTGCACTAGCTCTATAGCCTATTACAAATAATTTTACACTAGAGTTGAACAAACTCTATAAGCTAGTTCAAATAATTTTACACTATAGTTGAACTAGCTCTATAGCCTAGTACAAATAATTTTACACTACAATTGAACTAGCTCTATAAGCTAGTTGACATAATTTTACACTAGAGTTGAGCCAGCTCTATAAGCTAGTTCAAATAATTTTACACTGCAGTTGAACTAGCTTTATAGACTAGTACAAATAATTTTACACTAGAGTTGAACTAGCTCTATAAGCTAGTTAAAATAATTTTACAATAGAGTTGACCTAGCTCTATAGCCTAATACAAATGATTTTACACTAGAGTTGACCTAGCTCTATAGCCTAATACAAATGATTTTTCACTAGAGTTGCCTAACTCTATATCCTAATACAAATGATTTTACACTAGAGTTGAACTAGCTCGATAGCCTATTACAAATGATTTTACACTAGAGTTGAACTAGCTCTATAGCCTACTACAAATAATTTTACACTAGAGTTGAACTAGCACTATAAGCTAGTTCAAATAATTTTACACTAGAGTTGAACTAGCTCTATAGCCTAGTACAAATAATTTTACACTAGAGTTGAACTAGTTCTATAGACTACTACAAATAATTTTACACTAGAGTTGAACTAGCACTATAAGCTAGTTCAAATAATTTTACACTAGAGTTGAACTAGCTCTATAGCCTAGTACAAATAATTTTACACTAGAGTTGAACTAGCTCTATAAGCTAGTACAAATAATTTTACACAAGAGTTGAACTAGCTCTATA
>NC_057812.1:75652172-75652632 GCF_018294505.1 Triticum aestivum | reverse complement strand
AAATAATTTTACACTAGAGTTGAACTAGCACTATAGCCTAGTACAAATAATTTTACACTAGAGTTGAACTAGCTCTGTAGCCAAGTACAAATAATTTTACACTAGAGTTGAACTAGTCTATAAGCTAGTTAAAATAGTTTTACACTATAGTTGAACTAGCTCTATAGCCTAGTACAAAGAATTTTACACTAGAGTTGAACTAGCTCTATAAGCTAGTTCAAATAATTTTACAATAGAGTTGAATAGCTCTATAGCCTAGTACAAATAATTTTACATTAGAGTTGAGCTAGCTCTCTAATCTAGTTCAAATAATTTGAAAATAGAGTTTAACTAGCTGTATAAGCTATTTCAATTAATTTTACACTAGAGTTGAACTAGCTCTATAGCCTAATACAAATAATTTTACACTAGAGTTGAACTAGCTCTATAAGCAAGTTTAAATAATTTTACACTAGAGTTG
>NC_057812.1:75651366-75652162 GCF_018294505.1 Triticum aestivum | reverse complement strand
CTACAAATAATTTTACACTAGAGTTGAACTAGCACTATAAGCTAGTTCAAATAATTTTACACTAGAGTTGAACTAGCTCTATAGACTACTACAAATAATTTTACACTAGAGTTGAACTAGCACTATAAGCTAGTTCAAATAATTTTACACTAGAGTTGAACTAGCTCTATAGCCTAGTACAAATAATTTTACACTAGTGTTGAACTAGCTCTATAAGCTAGTACAAATAATTTTACACTTGAGTTGAACTAGCTCTCTAGCCTAGTACTAATAATTTTACACTAGAGTTGAACTAGCTCTATAAGCTAGTTAAAATAATTTTACACTAGAGTTGAACTAGCTCTATAAGCTAGTTCAAATAATTTTACACTAGAGTTGAACTAGCTCTATAGCCTAGTACAAATAATTTTACACAAGAGTTGAACTAGCTCTATAAGCTAGTTCAAATAATTTTTCACTTGAGTTGAACTAGCTCTATAGCCTAGTACAAATAATTTTACACTAGAGTTGAACTAGCTCTATAAGCTAGTTCAAATAATTTTACACTAGAGTTGAACTAGCACTATAGCCTAGTACAAATAATTTTACACTAGAGTTGAACTAGCTCTGTAGCCTAGTACAAATAATTTTACACTAGAGTTGAACTAGCTCTATAAGCTAGTTAAAATAGTTTTACACTATAGTTGAACTAGCTCTATAGCCTAGTACAAAGAATTTTACACTAGAGTTGAACTAGCTCTATAAGCTAGTTCAAATAATTTTACAATAGAGTTGAATAGCTCTATAGCCTAGTACA
>NC_057812.1:75649705-75651356 GCF_018294505.1 Triticum aestivum | reverse complement strand
GCCTAATACAAATGATTTTTCACTAGAGTTGACCTAGCTCTATAGCCTAATACAAATGATTTTACACTAGAGTTGAACTAGCTCTATAGACTACAACAAATAATTTTACACTAGAGTTGAACTAGCACTATAAGCTAGTTCAAATAATTTTACACTAGAGTTGAACTACCTCTATAGCCTAGTACAAATAATTTTACACTAGAGTTGAACTAGCTCTATAAGCTAGTACAAATTATTTTACACAAGAGTTGAACTAGCTCTATAAGCTAGTTCAAATAATTTTACACTAGAGTTGAACTAGCACTATAGCCTAGTACAAATAATTTTACACTAGAGTTGAACTAGCTCTATAGCCTAGTACAAATAATTTTACACTAGAGTTGAACTAGCTCTATAAGCTAGTTCAAATAATTTTACACTAGAGTTGAACTAGCACTATAGCCTAGTACAAATAATTTTACACTAGAGTTGAACTAGCTCTGTAGCCTAGTACAAATAATTTTACACTAGAGTTGAACTAGCTCTATAAGCTAGTTAAAATAGTTTTACACTATAGTTGAACTAGCTCTATAGCCTAGTACAAAGAATTTTACACTAGAGTTGAACTAGCTCTATAAGCTAGTTCAAATAATTTTACAATAGAGTTGAATAGCTCTATAGCCTAGTACAAATAATTTTACATTAGAGTTGAACTACCTCTCTAAGCTAGTTCAAATAATTTGAAAATAGGGTTTAACTAGCTGTATAAGCTAGTTCAAATAATTTTACACTAGAGTTGAACTAGCTCTATAGCCTAATACAAATAATTTTACACTAGAGTTGAACTAGCTCTATGAGCAAGTTGAAATAATTTTACACTAGAGTTGCACTAGCTCTATAGCCTAGTACAAATAATTTTACACTAGAGTTGAACTAGCTCTATAAGCTAGTTCAAATAATTTTACACCATAGTTGAACTAGCTCTATAGCCTAGTACAAATAATTTTACACTACAATTGAACTAGCTCTATAAGCTAGTTGACATAATTTTACACTAGAGTTGAGCCAGCTCTATAAGCTAGTTCAAATAATTTTACACTGCAGTTGAACTAGCTTTATAGACTAGTACAAATAATTTTACACTAGAGTTGAACTAGCTCTATACGCTAGTTAAAATAATTTTACAATAGAGTTGACCTAGCTCTATAGCCTAATACAAATGATTTTACACTAGAGTTGACCTAGCTCTATAGCCTAATACAAATGATTTTTCACTAGAGTTGACCTAGCTCTATAGCCTAATACAAATGATTTTACACTAGAGTTGAACTAGCTCTATAGCCTATTACAAATGATTTTACACTAGAGTTGAACTAGCTCTATAGCCTACTACAAATAATTTTACACTAGAGTTGAACTAGCACTATAAGCTAGTTCAAATAATTTTACACTAGAGTTGAACTAGCTCTATAGCCTAGTACAAATAATTTTACACTAGAGTTGAACTAGCTCTATAGACTACTACAAATAATTTTACACTAGAGTTGAACTAGCACTATAAGCTAGTTCAAATAATTTTACACTAGAGTTGAACTAGCTCTATAGCCTAGTACAAATAATTTTACACTAGAGTTGAACTAGCTCTATAAGCTAGTTCAAATAATTTTACACT
>NC_057812.1:75648795-75649695 GCF_018294505.1 Triticum aestivum | reverse complement strand
AAGAGTTGTACTAGCTCTATAAGCTAGTTCAAATAATTTTACAGTAGAGTTGAACTAGCTCTATAAGCTAGTTAAAATAATTTTACACTAGAGTTGAACTAGCTCTATAGCCTACTACAAATAATTTTACACTAGAGTTGAAATAGCACTATAAGCTTGTTCAAATAATTTTACACTAGAGTTGAACTAGCCCTATAAGCTAGTTGAAATAAATTTTTCACTAGAGTTGCACTAGTTCTATAGCCTAGTACAAATAATTTGACACTAGCGTTGAACTAGCTCTATAAGCTAGTTCAAATAATTTTACACTCGAGTTGAACTATCTCTCTAGCCTAGTACAAATAATTTTACACTAGAGTTGAACTAGCTCTATAAGCTAGTTAAAATAATTTTACACTAGAGTTGAACTAGCTCTATAAGCTAGTTAAAATAATTTTACACTATAGTTGAACTAGCTCTATAACCTAGTACAAAGAAGTTTACACTAGAGTTGAACTAGTTCTATAAGCTAGTTCAAATAATTTTACAATAGAGTTGAACTAGCTCTATAGCCTAGTACAAATAATTTTACACTAGAGTTGAACTAGCTCTATAAGCTAGTTCAAATAATTTTACAATAGAGTTGAACTAGCTCTATAGCCTAGTACAAATAATTTTACACTAGAGTTGAACTAGCTCTATAAGCAAGTTGATATAATTTTACACTAGAGTTGCACTAGCTCTATAGCCTAGTACAAATAATTTTACACTAGAGTTGAACTAGCTCTATAAGCTAGTTCAAATAATTTTTACACTAGAGTTGAACTAGCTCTATAGCCTAGTACAAATAATTTTACACTACAATTGAACTAGCTCTATAAGCTAGTTGACATAATTTTACACTAGAGTTGAGCCAGCTCT
>NC_057812.1:75647102-75648655 GCF_018294505.1 Triticum aestivum | reverse complement strand
TGAACTAGCTCTATAAGCTAGTTCAAATAATTTTACACTAGAGTTGAACTAGCTCTATAGCCTAGTACAAATAATTTTACACTAGAGTTGAACTAGCTCTATAGCCTAGTACACATAATTTTACACTAGAGTTGAACTAGCTCTATAAGCTAGTACAAATAATTTTACACTTGAGTTGAACTAGCTCTCTAGCCTAGTACTAATAATTTTACACTAGAGTTGAACTAGCTCTATAAGCTAGTTAAAATAATTTTACACTAGAGTTGAACTAGCTCTATAAGCTAGTTCAAATAATTTTACACTAGAGTTGAACTAGCTCTATAGCCTAGTACAAATAATTTTACACAAGAGTTGAACTAGCTCTATAAGCTAGTTCAAATAATTTTACACTAGAGTTGAACTAGCACTATAGCCTAGTACAAATAATTTTACACTAGAGTTGAACTAGCTCAATAGCCTAGTACAAATAATTTTACACTAGAGTAGAACTAGCTCTATAAGCTAGTTCAAATAATTTTACACTAGAGTTGAACTAGCACTATAGCCTAGTACAAATAATTTTACACTAGAGTTGAACTAGCTCTGTAGCCTAGTACAAATAATTTTACACTAGAGTTGAACTAGCTCTATAAGCTAGTTAAAATAGTTTTACACTATAGTTGAACTAGCTCTATAGCCTAGTACAAAGAATTTTACACTAGAGTTGAACTAGCTCTATAAGCTAGTTCAAATAATTTTACAATAGAGTTGAATAGCTCTATAGCCTAGTACAAATAATTTTACATTAGAGTTGAACTAGCTCTCTAAGCTAGTTCAAATAATTTGAAAATAGAGTTTAACTAGCTGTATAAGCTAGTTCAAATAATTTTACACTAGAGTTGAACTAGCTCTATAGCCTAATACAAATAATTTTACACTAGAGTTGAACTAGCTCTATGAGCAAGTTGAAATAATTTTACACTAGAGTTGCACTAGCTCTATAGCCTAGTACAAATAATTTTACACTAGAGTTGAGCCAGCTCTATAAGCTAGTTCAAATAATTTTACACCATAGTTGAACTAGCTCTATAGCCTAGTACAAATAATTTTACACTACAATTGAACTAGCTCTATAAGCTAGTTGACATAATTTTACACTAGAGTTGAGCCAGCTCTATAAGCTAGTTCAAATAATTTTACACTGCAGTTGAACTAGCTTTATAGACTAGTACAAATAATTTTACACTAGAGTTGAACTAGCTCTATAAGCTAGTTAAAATAATTTTACAATAGAGTTGACCTAGCTCTATAGCCTAATACAAATGATTTTACACTAGAGTTGACCTAGCTCTATAGCCTAATACAAATGATTTTTCACTAGAGTTGACCTAGCTCTATAGCCTAATACAAATGATTTTACACTAGAGTTGAACTAGCTCTATAGCCTATTACAAATGATTTTACACTAGAGTTGAACTAGCTCTATAGCCTACTACAAATAATTTTACACTAGAGTTGAACTAGCACTATAAGCTAGTTCAAATAATTTTACACTAGAGTTGAACTAGCTCTAT
>NC_057812.1:75646192-75647092 GCF_018294505.1 Triticum aestivum | reverse complement strand
AAGAGTTGTACTAGCTCTATAAGCTAGTTCAAATAATTTTACAGTAGAGTTGAACTAGCTCTATAAGCTAGTTAAAATAATTTTACACTAGAGTTGAACTAGCTCTATAGCCTACTACAAATAATTTTACACTAGAGTTGAAATAGCACTATAAGCTTGTTCAAATAATTTTACACTAGAGTTGAACTAGCCCTATAAGCTAGTTGAAATAAATTTTTCACTAGAGTTGCACTAGTTCTATAGCCTAGTACAAATAATTTGACACTAGCGTTGAACTAGCTCTATAAGCTAGTTCAAATAATTTTACACTCGAGTTGAACTATCTCTCTAGCCTAGTACAAATAATTTTACACTAGAGTTGAACTAGCTCTATAAGCTAGTTAAAATAATTTTACACTAGAGTTGAACTAGCTCTATAAGCTAGTTAAAATAATTTTACACTATAGTTGAACTAGCTCTATAACCTAGTACAAAGAAGTTTACACTAGAGTTGAACTAGTTCTATAAGCTAGTTCAAATAATTTTACAATAGAGTTGAACTAGCTCTATAGCCTAGTACAAATAATTTTACACTAGAGTTGAACTAGCTCTATAAGCTAGTTCAAATAATTTTACAATAGAGTTGAACTAGCTCTATAGCCTAGTACAAATAATTTTACACTAGAGTTGAACTAGCTCTATAAGCAAGTTGATATAATTTTACACTAGAGTTGCACTAGCTCTATAGCCTAGTACAAATAATTTTACACTAGAGTTGAACTAGCTCTATAAGCTAGTTCAAATAATTTTTACACTAGAGTTGAACTAGCTCTATAGCCTAGTACAAATAATTTTACACTACAATTGAACTAGCTCTATAAGCTAGTTGACATAATTTTACACTAGAGTTGAGCCAGCTCT
>NC_057812.1:75640269-75645263 GCF_018294505.1 Triticum aestivum | reverse complement strand
GAAATAATTTTACACTAGAGTTGCACTAGCTCTATAGCCTAGTACAAATAATTTTACACTAGAGTTGAACTAGCTCTATAAGCTAGTTCAAATAATTTTACACCATAGTTGAACTAGCTCTATAGCCTAGTACAAATGATTTTACACTAGAGTTGACCTAGCTCTATAGCCTAATACAAATGATTTTACACTAGAGTTGAACTAGCTCTATAGCCTATTACAAATGATTTTACAATAGAGTTGAACTAGCTCTATAGCGTACTACAAATAATTTTACACTAGAGTTGAACTAGCACTATAAGCTAGTTCAAATAATTTTACACTAGAGTTGAACTAGCTCTATAGCCTAGTACAAATAATTTTACACTAGAGTTGAACTAGCTCTATAGACTACTACAAATAATTTTACACTAGAGTTGAACTAGCACTATAAGCTAGTTCAAATAATTTTACACTAGAGTTGAACTAGCTCTATAGCCTAGTACAAATAATTTTACACTAGAGTTGAACTAGCTCTATAAGCTAGTACAAATAATTTTACACTTGAGTTGAACTAGCTCTCTAGCCTAGTACTAATAATTTTACACTAGAGTTGAACTAGCTCTATAAGCTAGTTAAAATAATTTTACACTAGAGTTGAACTAGCTCTATAAGCTAGTTCAAATAATTTTACACTAGAGTTGAACTAGCTCTATAGCCTAGTACAAATAATTTTACACTAGAGTTGAACTAGCTCTATAGCCTAGTGCAAATAATTTTACACTAGAGTTGAACTAGCTCTATAAGCTAGTTAAAATAATTTTACACTATAGTTGGACTAGCTCTATAGCCTAGTACAAAGAATTTTACACTAGAGTTGAACTAGCTCTATAAGCTAGTTCAAATAATTTTACAATAGAGTTGAATAGCTCTATAACCTAGTACAAATAATTTTACATTAGAGTTGAACTAGCTCTCTAAGCTAGTTTAAATAATTTGGAACTAGAGTTTAACTAGCTGTATAAGCTAGTTCAAATAATTTTACAGTAGAGTTGAACTAGCTCCATATCCTAGTACAAATAATTTTACACTAGAGTTAAACTAGCTCTATAAGTTAGTTTAAATAATTTTACACTAGAGTTGAACTAGCTCTATAGCCTAGTACAAAGAATTTTACACTAGAGTTGAACTAGCTCTATAAGCTAGTTCAAATAATTTTACAATAGAGTTGAATAGCTCTATAGCCTAGTACAAATAATTGTACATTAGAGTTGAACTAGGTCTCTAAGCTAGTTCAAATAATTTGAAAATACAGTTTAACTAGCTGTATAAGCTAGTTCAAATAATTTTACAGTAGTGTTGAACCAGCTCTATATCCTAGTACAAATAATTTTACACTAGAGTTGAACTAGCTCTATAAGCAAGTTGAAACAATTTTACACTAGAGTTTCACTAGCTCTATAGCCTAGTACAAATAATTTTACACTAGAGTTGAACTAGCTCTATAAGCTAGTTCAAATAATTTTACACTAGAGTTGAACTAGCTCTATAGCCTAGTACAAATAATTTTACACTACAATTGAACTAGCTCTATAAGCTAGTTGACATAATTTTACACTAGAGTTGAGCCAGCTCTATAAGCTAGTTCAAATAATTTTACACTGCAGTTGAACTAGCTTTATAGACTAGTACAAATAATTTTACACTCGAGTTGAACTAGCTCTATAAGCTAGTTAAAATAATTTTACAGTAGAGTTGACCTAGCTCTATAGCCTAATACAAATGATTTTACACTAGAGTTGACCTAGCTCCATAGCCTAATACAAATGATTTTTCACTAGAGTTGACCTAGCTCTATAGCCTAATACAAATGATTTTACACTAGAGTTGAACTAGCTCTATAGCCTATTACAAATGATTTTACACTAGAGCTGAACTAGCTCTATAGCCTACTACAAAATTTTACACTGGAGTTGAACTAGCTCTTTAGACTACTACAAATAATTTTACACTAGAGTTGAACTAGCACTATAAGCTAGTTCAAATAATTTTACACTAGAGTTGAACTAGCTCTATAGCCTAGTACAAATAATTTTACACTAGAGTTGAACTAGCTCTATAAGCTAGTTCAAATAATTTTACACTTGAGTTGAACTAGCTCTCTAGCCTAGTACAAATAATTTTACACTAGAGTTGAACTAGCTCTATAAGCTAGTTAAAATAATTTTACACTAGAGTTGAACTAGCTCTATAAGCTAGTTCAAATAATTTTAAACTAGAGTTGAACTAGCTCTATAGCCTAGTACAAATAATTTTACACTAGAGTTGAACTAGCTCTATAAGCTAGTTCAAATAATTTTACACTAGAGTTGAACTAGCACTATAGCCTAGTACAAATAATTTTACACTAGAGTTGAACTAGCTCTATAGCCTAGTACAAATAATTTTACACTAGAGTTGAACTAGCACTATAGCCTAGTACAAATAATTTTACACTAGAGTTGAACTAGCTCTATAGCCTAGTACAAAGAATTTTACACTAGAGTTGAACTAGCTCTATAAGCTAGTTCAAATAATTTTACAATAGAGTTGAATAGCTCTATAACCTAGTACAAATAATTTTACATTAGAGTTGAACTAGCTCTCTAAGCTAGTTCAAATAATTTGAAAATAGAGTTTAACTAGCTGTATAAGCTAGTTCAAATAATTTTACAGTAGAGTTGAACTAGCTCTATATCCTAGTACATATAATTTTACACTAGAGTTAATCTAGCTCTATAAGTTAGTTTAAATAATTTTACACTAGAGTTGAACTAGCTCTACAGCCTAGTATAAAGAATTTTACACTAGAGTTGAACTAGCTCTATAGCCTAGTGTGACGCCCCCGATTCAATCGTACACTAATCATGCACGCAAATGTGTACGATCAAGATCAGGAACTCACGAGAAGATATCACAACACAACTCTAAAACATAATTAAGTCATACAAGCATCATAATACAAGCCAGGGGCCTCGAGGTCTCGAATACAAGTGCTCGATCATAGACAGGTCAGCGGAAGCAATAATATCTGAGTACAGACATAAGTTAAACAAGTTGCCATAAGATGGCTAGCACAAACTGGGATACAAATCGAAAGAGGCGCAGGCCTCCTGCCTGGGATCCTCCTAAACTACTCCTGGTCGTCGTCAGCGGCCTGCACGTAGTAGTAGGCACCTCCAGTGTAGTAGGAATCATCGTCGACGGTGGCGTCTGGCTCCAGGGCTCCAGCATCTGGTTGCAACAACCAGGTAAAAGGGAAAGGGGGAAAAGAGGGAGAAAAGCAACCGTGAGTACTCATCCAAAGTACTCACAAGCAAGGAGCTACACTACATATGCATGGGTATATGTGTAAAGGGCCATATCGGTGGACTGAACTGCAGAATGCCAGAATAAAAGGGGGATAGCTAATCCTGTCAAAGACTACGCTTCTGGCAGCCTCCGTCTTGCAGCATGTAGAAGAGAATAGATTGAAGTCCTCCAAGTAGCATCTCCAAGTAGCAACTCCAAGTAGCATCTCCAGTAGCATCGCATAGCATAATCCTACCCAGCGATCCTCTCCTCGTCGCCCTGTAGAAAAGCGATCACCGGGTTGTCTGTGGAACTTCGAAGCGTGTGTTTTATTAAGTATCCGGTTCTAGTTGTCATAAGGTCAAGGTACAACTCCAAGTCGTCCTGTTACCGAAGATCACGGCTATTCGAATAGATTAACTTCCCTGCAGGGGTGCACCACATAGCCCAACACGCTCGATCCCATTTGGCCGGACACACTTTCCTGGGTCATGCCCGGCCGCGAAAGATCAACACGTCGCAGCCCCACCTAGGCTCAACGGAGAGGCCAGCACGCCGGTCTAAACCTAAGCGCGCAGGGGTCTGGGCCCATCGCCCTGAGCACACCTGCACGTTGCGTACGCGGCCGGTGAGCAGACCTAGCAACCTCCATTACAAAGGAAGTTGCGTTAACGCAGTCCAAACCGGCGCGCGCCGCTCAGTCGCTGACGTCACGAAGTGCTTCGGCTGATACCACGACGTCGGGATACCCATAACTACTCCCACGTAGATGGTTAGTGCGTATAGGCTCGTAGCCAGACTCAGATCAAATACCAAGATCTCGTTAAGCGTGTTAAGTATCCGCGAACGCCGAACAGGACCAGGCCCACCTGTCTCCTAGGTGGTCTCAACCTGCCCTGCCGCTCCGCCACAAAGTAACAGTCGGGGGCCGTCGGGAACCCAGGCCCACCTCTACCGGGATGGAGCCACCTGCCCCTTCAGCCCCCATCTCCGAACAATATCACAGGTAATGTAACTGTGTAAAGTATAACGTATATGCCCGTGATCACCTCCCGAAGTGATCACGGCCCAGTAGTATAGCATGGCAGACGGACAAGAGTGTAGGCCACTGATGGAACACTAGCATCCTATACTAAGCAGTAGGATAGCAGGTAATGGTAACAACAGTAGTAGCAAGGACAGGCTATGCATCAGGATAGGAATAACGGAAAGCAGTAACATGCTACACTACTCTAATGCAAGCAGTATAGAGAAAAGAGTAGGCGATATCTGGTGATCAAAGGGGGGGCTTGCCTGGTTGCTCTGGCAAGAGAGAGGGGTCGTCAACTCCGTAGTCGAACTGGGCAGCAGCAGCGTCGGTCTCGTAGTCTACTGGAGAGAAGAGGGGGGAAGAAAGAATGAATACAGAGCAAACAAAACATCACAAAATATAACAAGGCAATACGCGGTGTTCGGTGTGCCCTAACGCGGTAGTAGGTGATACCGACGAAGGGGGAAGACATCCGGGAAAGTATTCCCGGTGTTCCGTGTTTTCGGGCAGAGGAGCCGGAGGGGAAAAGTTGCGGGTTCGATAGGTTAGGGGTGTGCGGCGGACGAACGGACTGCGTATCCGGATTCGTCACGTCGTTCTGAGCAACTTTCATGTAGAAAGTATTTTCATCCGAGTTACGGATTATTTTATAATA
>NC_057812.1:75637195-75640194 GCF_018294505.1 Triticum aestivum | reverse complement strand
TTTTTAAAGTTTTAATTCATTTTTTAAATTCCTGGATTTATTATTAATTCGAAAATAAAACAGAAATTCTAAGTGTAGCCAAGGGTTGCCTAGCCTAGTCTATGACAGTAGGGTCAGGGGGGTTTGGTAGACTGTTGACCAGGTCAATGATTGACCAGTCAACAGGGTTAGTGGACCCACATGTAAGTGTAATATGTGATAAAATTATTTTAGTTAATCAATTTACCTAGTGGGGCCACATGTATTAGGCCCAAAGTGGGGTGCGTTAGTCCAAGAGAGAATTAGTACTAAACGGAGATTAGTACTAGAGGGATTAGTACTAATCTAATGGGGTCGGCCTCCTGGACAGAGGCAGTAGCTGCAGCCGCAGCACGCACGAGCACACAAGGGTGCTGGCGGCTGAAACCAGCGACGCCATCAGCTGGGACTCAGGCACGCATGCATCCGCGGCTGGGCGCAGCCATTACGCGGCCCCGGGCAGCAGCAGTTAGAGCACGCTACAGCAGCAAAAGGAATAGAACTAGCAGAAGCATCGGGCAACAACAGGGAGGAGGCGCGCTGGCGCTTGCGAGTAACGGGAGCAGGGCACGACCCTAGGCGGCAGTAGGCAGGAGCGGGGTTCAGGGTCACGGTCGCGGCCACGGGGCGATGGGGGTCGGCCACGCGGGCGGCGCGAGTGGCAACAGCAAGTACGCAGGAGCAGCCGCAACTCCGAGCACGCACGCTCGTATGCACGCGTATGCGCGAGATCGGATGAGCTCGGGGACAGAGGCTACAACAATGAATCGAGGGGGGCAAGCAGGGGGGTGGCGGAGGATCTCACTGCGGTGCCGAAGACGAGCTCGAGGAGGCCAGGGAAGGTCGGGGTCGAGCGAATCGTCAACGGCGGCCGGTGATGCAGACGGTCGAAGACGAGTTCGATGGTGGCGACGTGGGGCTCTCCTGCTCGATTTGCTCTACGAGGACAACGTAGAGGACGATGATGGAGCGGTCGGACACTGTCTCACGGCCCAGGGACGACGGTAGCTATGTGGGCGAGTTCGGCCATGGCGACGAGGCTCGACTGCGCGATGCGGATGCGAGAGCGAGCGAAGGAGAGGGGAAAGTGGGCGCTAGGGTTTGACCGCGATGGAGAGGAGGCTGGGCGCGACCTTATCCGAATGGGGGAAGCGTTGGATGTCTGCCACGGCGGCATCCGGCGGGCAGGGTGGCTGGGATGGCTGCCACACCCTCCTCTGCCTCCCGTAGCAGGAGGAAGGGGATGAGTGGGGTGTGGGCTGACCGGTTGTGGCCTGGTGGGCTGGCCAGCTGGGCCATTTGGCCCAGTTGGCCAAAGGGGTTTTTCTTGTTTTATCTCTAGTTTCTCTTTTATTTAGTTTTTATCTAATATTATAATGATCCCTAATTTAGTAATACATTAAAACCCACTAGATCAAAAGGTTAAACCCCAAAACAATTTAGTTTAGTATTTTGTTAATTATAAAAGCAAAAAAAAAATAGTTTTTGCTACTATTTTATTCACCTAAGGGTATTTAAACATTTTTATAAAAATGTGGTTTCTCCACCATAATTACCTATGCATTGGTTGGATCACTCAGAACATTTTAGTTTTAATATTTGAAAACTTTTATTGTTTCATTGATTTTGAATTTGAATTCGAATCGGTTTCGAACTGACGCGAGGTTAGCAACAGTAATCTAGGTGACATGGCATCATTAGTGGAGGGTCATTGTAGCTTATTTATCCGGGCGTCACAATTCTCCTCCACTACAAGAAATCTCGTCCCGAGATTTAAGAGGGGAAGTGCGGGGAAGGGATTAGGTTGCGAAATTCTAACGGGTCTTGTTGGTCTTGGCTACTCTTCTCGAGGAGGTCGATCCATTACATTGTTGTCTCCACTTCTCTGCTTCAGGTCATCATGGTGATGTCGTTCTTTTCTCGGGAACTCCAACGTACTTACGAATAGGTAAGGGGCAGCTCGGCTACGACAGAATGCTTATGAGGGAAACAATCTGGGGGTTAACCCATGAATGAGCATAAGATTATCTCTCGAGTTGAACATATCGAATACATCAAGAGTAAGGTACGAAGGTACAATAAGAGGTTCCAAGTGGATAGATAGTTGCTCGAAGTCTGAACCAGAGTGAGAAAGGGTTTTAGAGATCCGAGAGTAAGTATTGCGTCTGTTACCAGAATAGAGCATTAGGAAGGTGGCCCGTGAATTAAATACGAAGCCAAGCGCGAGGAATAACTTCGACAACAGGGGGTATAGGAGAGTCAGGTTTCGATCCTGTGGAACTGTGGGTTATGGGCCCACCATGTGGGTTAGAATTAGGAAGGGCGGAGACGTCTTGCGTGATCATGCAAGCAAGGCATGTCAGGGGGGTAGCCTGTCGATTATGTCGGCGACAACGTCGATACCAAGAGCGAGGGACGAAGAGAACTATTTTCCTACTCGTTGAACGAGGCGGGCCAAGAGGCAAAGTTCTCATCCATCGGCGGTTACCGAAATGTCATCAACAATAGAAACAGGGTCTCACTGTCAGAGTTGTACACCGAGGTGTTTACCTACGCAGTGAATTATTACTGCTTAGATTATATAGATCACAAGAAAGGTTAAACCAAACAACGGAAAGGAAATATGGTTATCAAATTACACAAAACAAAGACAAGGAAAATGTGTTTAATCACATATTTCAGGGGTATATCCTTCCCAAGGACAAGCAGAGCATGATATCCAAGACAGGATATAATGTAGAAAACTCTTTAGGTAAGGGGGGGGAGGAATCTCATGATATTACCCATACAACGGTGTTAGGATAAATGATAAATAAAATTTAGCATCGTGCTTCAAATGTTCCTGTTGAAAATCGGAGTACCATTGACATGCTTCGAGATAGCATTGACATGGTCTTCAGGTGAAGATCAGACTTTGGAAACACGAAGGATCCATCAGGAATAACTTGTAGAATAAGTCTTACAATTTCCTCCAGGAAGAA
>NC_057812.1:75626023-75636188 GCF_018294505.1 Triticum aestivum | reverse complement strand
ACCATTAACTTCAAAAAATAGGGTTGCTAGAAGGAAAGAATCCAAACAACACCGTTCACTTGTTGGAATTAACACGGGGACCAAGAAAGAATGGTGATGGTGAGAAGTATTTCTATGTCAAGAATTCTCAAGAGGTGGAACAAATCTCAGAACATTCTTGACATAAAGGATGGTAATACTCCAAGGTAAAGAAGAACAATTGCTGGATAGCAAAGAACTCAAGGTATAACACCAAACATGAACAAGCTTGTGTTGGTGGGAGGGCAATAAAGTGGTCGACGATAATACAATTCATCGAGGGCAAGGATGGTATTTCTCATCATGAATTCAATTGATATCCTGGATGAGCTCAGGATGTTGATGATCACGACACCTTTGTCGCGAGAGTTCATGAAGATGTAATCGATCGGTAACGACATCAAGTCAAGTAATGATGAAGTGAAAGGTTATTGGAACCAAGGGTACGACACAAACTCGAAACCAAGCTTGTTGTTCAAGGCGAAATGATATGACGATGAGGATCGACGTAAGGTTAGTTCATCGTCGAAAATTGGTGCTCCGAGAATAAGGACCAAATAGCACAGTTAGAATCGTCACGACAATGATATAGCCAAACAGGCTAGGAATGGCGTGATCGGGTACAAACTCGTACTTATAGAAGCTTACTGAAGAGTTGTTTAACCGTAGTGCGGACTCGGTTCCGTTATCGGTGTCTTTGAGTGTTTATTAACTCAGAGCCCGTGAAAAATTGGAATCAGTGGGAATGTAGCACTTGATGAAGAACTCATAAGGAGTTATGCAGTCCATGATAATCTCGAGATACCAGGGGGGTAATACTCGACACAAGATCAAAGTAAAGGCTGGACTAGTGTATTGATCCATAGGAGACAATTGTTTTAACTTGTCCGAGAAATGAGATCAAAGAAGAACAATCATGGTCGGAACCACGGTTGCAAGGGATCAATTCACAGATACCATATGTTAGTTATCAAGGAAATAGTTATTCTTACAAGAAGCTTCCATGATAGGATATATATTGCGTCCATGGGCATGAACACAAGGTTCAAGGTGGACTCCCACTTCTCCAATGCATACTTTTTCATTCACTTCTCGCTTTCGATGAAGTTATAGCGTTGAAATTTTATCTGGCAAAATACCAGAAGAGTACGACTCGTGAAAACTTTCGAGTTCACACATATTAAGGAAGGCATAGGTTCAACCCATCGGGGCATCTTAGAATCATATACCAGAATCTTTAGAAGTAATTAACTCAAGCTCGAAGGCAGAGCATGGTTGAGAAAGCAGACGATACAATTTACCAAAGGCATTATGTATTCGAGAAAAGGCTCACAAGTTTATTGACTATGAAGGGCGTTGTCAGATAAAATCCAACAAAGGATCTGGTGGTCCACAAGGGATCTGACGTGAGCATCGATACTCAACTAGAGGAAGCAGATCATAGAAACAACTGACTAACTCAATTGTCAAATGCAAAGGAATTATGATTTCCAAATCAAGGGATCAGAAGCAATGCTCTGATTAGGGGTGGATAAGTTGAATAGCCGTAGGGTACAACAAAGACAATTGGATTGGTCGAGAACCAATTCCAGTAAAAAGAATGGCAGCTCAGCCGGAAAAGTAATTTATAAGGATTAATGATGATTGCGTGTATTTGCAAACATATTGAGTCAACAGACTCAAAATGGTAATGACAAGGAATGTCAATATGACTACGAGACTTATGGGATTATCCATAATGCAAGCAAGCAAGAATTTCAAGAGCCAAAGGCCCCAAAGGATTTTCGGAAGATCGAATATTATTTCGAAGACTTTTGTGAAACACATGAACAACTGGGGATGAGCGGATACTCGACAAGTGCGAGGATTTATTCGAAGGGGTATTCATGTGGCAAAGAACTGCTAGGCAGTAGGCACAAAGTATTCTCGGAACAATAGAGAAAACTTTGGGGTATCTTGTAATAACAAGATCAATGGGGGATGATCGTAAGAATGACAAGTGTAAGTAGTTATCCATACGGATTTATCGGTGGTCAGGAATAGCCAAAGTGATGGGCACAAGTCTCGAGAGAACATCAGAGAGTATCTTCGGAACCTTCTGATGTAGCAGGCGATCCACTGCAATAAGGGGCTCTTCGGGTGGATGCGATCACGAGATCCTAATCTTAGAGTTAGCAAATTCATTTAACCCGAATAGTAGAGAGATCAGAGTCCCAGAGTATAGATGAGGAATAAAAGATCCTAATACCACCCGATGGCGACGTGGGCCCGTAAGGCACACAGCCAAGTTAGTAAAAGTTTTTGCAATGTCTAGACTCGACTTCGGCCAAGGAGTGTGGAAGGGGGATTCCTACAGGCAGTCGGCTCTGATACGAACTTGTGACGCCCCCGATTCAATCGTACACTAATCATGCACGCAAATGTGTACGATCAAGATCAGGAACTCACGAGAAGATATCACAACACAACTCTAAAACATAATTAAGTCATACAAGCATCATAATACAAGCCAGGGGCCTCGAGGTCTCGAATACAAGTGCTCGATCATAGACAGGTCAGCGGAAGCAATAATATCTGAGTACAGACATAAGTTAAACAAGTTGCCATAAGATGGCTAGCACAAACTGGGATACATATCGAAAGAGGCGCAGGCCTCCTGCCTGGGATCCTCCTAAACTACTCCTGGTCGTCGTCAGCGGCCTGCACGTAGTAGTAGGCACCTCCAGTGTAGTAGGAATCATCGTCGACGGTGGCGTCTGGCTCCAGGGCTCCAGCATCTGGTTGCGACAACCAGGTAAAAGGGAAAGGGGGAAAAGAGGGAGAAAAGCAACCGTGAGTACTCATCCAAAGTACTCACAAGCAAGGAGCTACACTACATATGCATGGGTATATGTGTAAAGGGCCATATCGGTGGACTGAACTGCAGAATGCCAGAATAAAAGGGGGATAGCTAATCCTGTCAAAGACTACGCTTCTGGCAGCCTCCGTCTTGCAGCATGTAGAAGAGAATAGATTGAAGTCCTCCAAGTAGAATCTCCAAGTAGCAACTCCAAGTAGCATCTCCAGTAGCATCGCATAGCATAATCCTACCCAGCGATCCTCTCCTCGTCGCCCTGTAGAAAAGAGATCACCGGGTTGTCTGTGGAACTTGGAAGGGTGTGTTTTATTAAGTATCCGGTTCTAGTTGTCATAAGGTCAAGGTACAACTCCAACTCGTCCTGTTACCGAAGATCACGGCTATTCGAATAGATTAACTTCCCTGCAGGGGTGCACCACATAGCCCAACACGCTCGATCCCATTTGGCCGGACACACTTTCCTGGGTCATGCCCGGCCGCGAAAGATCAACACGTCGCAGCCCCACCTAGGCTCAACGGAGAGGCTAGCACGCCGGTCTAAACCTAAGCGCGCAGGGGTCTGGGCCCATCGCCCTGAGCACACCTGCACGTTGCGTATGCGGCCGGTGAGCAGACCTAGCAACCTCCATTACAAAGGAAGTTGCGTTAACGCAGTCCAACCCGGCGCGCGCCGCTCAGTCGCTGACGTCACGAAGTGCTTCGGCTGATACCACGACGTCGGGATACCCATAACTTCTCCCACGTAGATGGTTAGTGCGTATAGGCTCGTAGCCAGACTCAGATCAAATACCAAGATCTCGTTAAGCGTGTTAAGTATCCGCGAACGCCGAACAGGACCAGGCCCACCTGTCTCCTAGGTGGTCTCAACCTGCCCTGCCGCTCCGCCACAAAGTAACAGTCGGGGGCCGTCGGGAACCCAGGCCCACCTCTACCGGGATGGAGCCACCTGCCCCTTCATCCCCCATCTCCGAACAATATCACAGGTAATGTAACTGTGTAAAGTATATCGTATATGCCCGTGATCACCTCCCGAAATGATCACGGCCCAGTAGTATAGCATGGCAGACGGACAAGAGTGTAGGCCACTGATGGAACACTAGCATCCTATACTAAGCAGTAGGATAGCAGGTAATGGTAACAACAGTAGTAGCAAGGACAGGCTATGCATCAGGATAGGAATAACGGAAAGCAGTAACATGCTACACTACTCTAATGCAAGCAGTATAGAGAAAAGAGTAGGCGATATCTGGTGATCAAAGGGGGGGCTTGCCTGGTTGCTCTGGCAAGAGAGAGGGGTCGTCAACTCCGTAGTCGAACTGGGCAGCAGCAGCGTCGGTCTCGTAGTCTACTGGAGAGAAGAGGGGGGAAGAAAGAATGAATACAGAGCAAACAAAACATCACAAAATATAACAAGGCAATACGCGGTGTTCGGTGTGCCCTAACGCGGTAGTAGGTGATACCGACGAAGGGGGAAGACATCCGGGAAAGTATTCCCGGTGTTCCGTGTTTTCGGGCAGAGGAGCCGGAGGGGAAAAGTTGCGGGTTCGATAGGTTAGGGGTGTGCGGCGGACGAACGGACTGCGTATCCGGATTCGTCACGTCGTTCTGAGCAACTTTCATGTAGAAAGTATTTTCATCCGAGTTACGGATTATTTTATAATAATTTTTAAAGTTTTAATTCATTTTTTAAATTCCTGGATTTATTATTAATTCGAAAATAAAAGAGAAATTCTAAGTGTAGCCAAGGGTTGCCTAGCCTAGTCTATGACAGTAGGGTCAGGGGGGTTTGGTAGACTGTTGACTAGGTCAATGATTGACCAGTCAACAGGGTTAGTGGACCCACATGTAAGTGTAATATGTGATAAAATTATTTTAGTTAATCAATTTACCTAGTGGGGCCACATGTATTAGGCCCAAAGTGGGGTGCGTTAGTCCAAGAGAGAATTAGTACTAAACGGAGATTAGTACTAGAGGGATTAGTACTAATCTAATGGGGTCGGCCTCCTGGACAGAGGCAGTAGCTGCAGCCGCAGCACGCACGAGCACACAAGGGTGCTGGCGGCTGAAACCAGCGACGCCATCAGCTGGGACTCAGGCACGCATGCATCCGCGGCTGGGCGCAGCCATTACGCGGCCCCGGGCAGCAGCAGTTAGAGCATGCTACAGCAGCAAAAGGAATAGAACTAGCAGAAGCATCGGGCAACAACAGGGAGGAGGCGCGCTGGCGCTTGCGAGTAACGGGAGCAGGGCACGACCCTAGGCGGCAGTAGGCAGGAGCGGGGTTCAGCGTCACGGTCGCGGCCACGCGGCGATGGGGGTCGGCCACGCGGGCGGCGCGAGTGGCAATAGCAAGTACGCAGGAGCAGCCGCAACTCCGAGCACGCACGCTCGTATGCACGCGTATGCGCGAGATCGGATGAGCTCGGGGACAAAGGCTACAACAATGAATCGAGGGGGGCAAGCAGGGGGGTGGCGGAGGAGCTCACTGCGGTGCCGAAGACGAGCTCGAGGAGGCCAGGGAAGGTCGGGGTCGAGCGAATCGTCAACGGCGGCCGGTGATGCAGACGGTCGAAGACGAGTTCGATGGTGGCGACGTGGGGCTCTCCTCCTCGATTTGCTCTACGAGGACAACGTAGAGGATGACGATGGAGCGGTCGGACACTGTCTCACGGCCCGGGGACGACGGTGGCTATTTGGGCGAGTTCGGCCATGGCGACGAGGCTCGACTGCGCGATGCGGATGCGAGAGCGAGCGAAGGAGAGGGGAAAGTGGGCGCTAGGGTTTGACCGCGATGGAGAGGAGGCTGGGCGCGACCTTATCCGAATGGGGGAAGCGTTGGATGTCTGCCACGGCGGCATCCGGCGGGCAGGGTGGCTGGGATGGCTGCCACACCCTCCTCTGCCTCCTGTAGCAGGAGGAAGGGGATGAGTGGGGTGTGGGCTGACCGGTTGTGGCCTGGTGGGCTGGCCAGCTGGGCCGTTTGGCCCAGTTGGCCAAAGGGGTTTTTCTCGTTTTATCTCTAGTTTCTCTTTTATTTAGTTTTTATCTAATATTAAAATGATCCCTAATTTAGTAATACATTAAAACCCACTAGATCAAAAGGTTAAACCCCAAAACAATTTAGTTTAGTATTTTGTTAATTATAAAAGCAAAAAAATAGTTTTTGCTACTGTTTTATTCACCTAAGGGTATTTAAACATTTTTATAAAAATGTGGTTTCTCCACCATAATTACCTATGCATTGGTTGGATCACTCAAAACATTTTAGTTTTAATATTTGAAAACTTTTATTGTTTCATTGATTTTGAATTTGAATTCGAATCGGTTTCGAACTGACGCGAGGTTAGCAACAGTAATCTAGGTGACATGGCATCATTAGTGGAGGGTCATTGTAGCTTATTTATCCGGGCGTCACACCTAGTACAAATAATTTTACACTAGTGTTGAACTAGCTCTATAGCCTAGTATAAATAATTTTACACTAGATTCGAACTAGCTCCATAAGCTATTTCAAATGATTTTACAATAGAGTTGACCTAGCTCTATAGCCTAATACAAAAGATTTTACACTACAGTTGAACTAGTTCTATAGCCTATTACAAATGATTTTACACTAGAGTTGTACTAGCTCGATAAGCTAGTTGAAATAATTTTACAGTAGAGTTGAACTAGCTCTATAAGCTAGTTAAAATAATTTTACACTAGAGTTGAACTAGCTCTATAGCCTACTACAAATAATTTTACACTAGAGTTGAAATAGCACTATAAGCTAGTTCAAATAATTTTACACTAGAGTTGAACTAGCTCTATAAGCTAGATGAAATAAATTTTTCACTAGAGTTGCACTAGTTCTATAGCCTAGTACAAATAATTTGACACTAGCGTTGAACTAGCTCTATAAGCTAGTTCAAATAATTTTACACTCGAGTTGAACTAGCTCTCTGGCCTAGTACAAATAATTTTACACTAGAGTTGAACTAGCTCTATAAGCTAGTTAAAATAATTTTACAATAGAGTTGAACTAGCTCTATAAGCTAGTTCAAATAATTTAACACTAGAGTTGAACTAGCTCTATAGCCTAGTACAAATAATTTTACACTACAATTGAACTAGCTCTATAAGCTAGTTGAAATAATTTTACACTAGAGTTGAGCTAGCTCTATAAGCTAGTTCAAATAATTTAACACTAGAGTCGAACTAGCAATATAAACTAGTTCAAATAATTTTACACTAGAGTTGAACTAGTTCTATAGCCTAGTACAAATAATTTTACACTATAGTTGAACTAGCTCTATAAGCTAGTTCAAATAATTTTACACTAGAGTTGAACTAGCACTATAGCCTAGTACAAATAATTTTACACTAGAGTTGAACTAGCTCTATAGCCTAGTACAAATAATTTTACACTAGAGTTGAACTAGCTCTATAAGCTAGTTAAAATAATTTTACACTATAGTTGAACTAGCTCTATAGCCTAGTACAAAGAATTTTACACTAGAGTTGAACTAGCTCTATAAGCTAGTTCAAATAATTTTACACTAGAGTTGAACTAGCTCTATAGCCTAGTACAAATAATTTTACACTAGAGTTGAACTAGCTCTATAAGCTAGTTCAAATAATTTGACAATAGAGTTTAACTAGCTCTATAAGCTAGTTCAAATAATTTTACACTAGAGTTGAACTAGCTCTATAGCCTAGTACAAATAATTTTACACTAGAGTTGAACTAGCTCTATAAGCAAGTTGAAATAATTTTACACTAGAGTTGCACCAGCTCTATAGCCTAGTACAAATAATTTTACACTAGAGTTGAACTAGCTCTATAAGCTAGTTCAAATAATTTTACACTAGAGTTGAACTAGCTCTATAGCCTAGTACAAATAATTTTACACTACAATTGAACTAGCTCTATAAGCTAGTTGACATAATTTTACACTAGAGTTGAGCCAGCTCTATAAGCTAGTTCAAATAATTTTACACTGGAGTTGAACTAGCTTTATAGACTAGTACAAATAATTTTACACTAGAGTTGAACTAGCTCTATATGCTAGTTAAAATAATTTTACAATAGAGTTGACCTAGCTCTATAGCCTAATACAAATGATTTTATACTAGAGTTGACCTAGCTCTATAGCCTAATACAAATGATTTTTCACTAGAGTTGACCTAGCTCTATAGCCTAATACAAATGATTTTACACTAGAGTTGAATTAGCTCTATAGCCTATTACAAATGATTTTACACTAGAGTTGAACTAGCTCTATAGCCTACTACAAATAATTTGACACTAGAGTTGAACTAGCACTATAAGCTAGTTGAAATAAATTTTTCACTAGAGTTGCACTAGCTGTGTAGCCTAGTACAAATAATTTGACACTAGCGTTGAACTAGCTCTATAAGCTAGGTCAAATAATTTTAGAGTTGAACTAGATCTATAGCCTAGTACAAATAATTTCACACTAGAGTTGAACTAGCTCTATAAGCTAGTTCAAATAATTTCACACTAGAGTTGAACTAGGACTATAGCCTAGTACAAATAATTTTACACTAGAGTTGAACTAGCGCTATAGCCTAGTACAAATAATTTTACACTAGAGTTGAACTAGCTCTATAAGCTAGTTAAAATAGTTTTACAATAGAGTTGAACTAGCTCTATAAGCTAGTTCAAATAATTTAACACTAGAGTTGAACTAGCTCTATAGCCTAGTACAAATAATTTTACACTACAATTGAACTAGCTCTATAAGCTAGTTGAAATAATTTTACACTAGAGTTGAGCTAGCTCTATAAGCTAGTTCAAATAATTTTACACTAGAGTCGAACTAGCAATATAAGCTAGTTCAAATAATTTTACACTAGAGTTGAACTAGTTCTATAGCCTGTTACAAATAATTTTACACTATAGTTGAACTAGCTCTATAAGCTAGTTCAAATAATTTTACACTAGAGTTGAACTAGCACTATAGCCTAGTACAAATAATTTTATACTAGAGTTGAACTAGCTCTATAGCCTAGTACAAATAATTTTACACTAGAGTTGAACTAGCTCTATAAGCTAGTTAAAATAATTTTACACTATAGTTGAACTAGCTCTATAGCCTAGTATAAAGAATTTTACAATAGAGTTGAACTAGCTCTATAAGCTAGTTCAAATAATTTTACAATAGAGTTTAACTAGCTGTATAAGCTAGTTCAAATAATTTTACACTAGAGTTGAACTAGCTCTGTAGCCTAGTACAAATAATTTTACACTAGAGTTGAACTAGCTCTATAAGCAAGTTGAAATAATTTTACACTAGATTTGCACTAGCTCTATAGCCTAGTACAAAAAATTTTATACTAGAGTTGAACTAGCTCTATGAGCTAGTTCAAATAATTTTACAATAGAGTTCAATAGCTCTATAGCCTAGTACAAATAATTTTACACTAGAGTTGAACTAGCTCTATAAGCTAGTTAAAATAATTTTACACTATAGTTGAACTAGCTCTATAGCCTAGTACAAAGAATTTTACACTAGAGTTGAACTAGCTCTATAAGCTAGTTAAAATAATTTTACAATAGAGATGAATAGCTCTATAGCCTAGTACAAATAATTTTACATTAGGGTTGAACTAGCTCTCTAAGCTAGTTCAAATAATTTGAAAATAGAGTTTAAATTGCTGTATAAGCTAGTTCAAATAATTTTACACTAGAGTTGAACTAGCTCTATAGCCTAGTACAAATAATTTTACACTAGAGTTGAACTAGCTCTATAAGCAAGTTGAAATAATTTTACACTAGAGTTGCACTAGCTCTATAGCCTAGTACAAATAATTTTACACTACAATTCAACTAGCTCTATGAGCTAGTTGACATAATTTTACAATAGAGTTGAGCCAGCTCTATAAGCTAGTTCAAATAATTTTACACTGGAGTTGCAATAGTTGAACTAGCTTTATAGACTAGTACAAATAATTTTACACTAGACTTGAACTAGCTCTATAAGCTAGTTAAAATAATTTTACAATAGAGTTGACCTAGCTCTATAGCCTAATACAAATGATTTTACACTAGAGTTGACCTAGCTCTATAGCCTAATACAAATGATTTTTCACTAGAGTTGACCTAGCTCTATAGCCTAATACAAATGATTTTACACTAGAGTTGAACTAGCTCTATAGCCTATTACAAATGATTTTACACTAGAGTTGAACTAGCTCTATAGCCTACTACAAATAATTTTACACTAGAGTTGAACTAGCACTATAAGCTAGTTCAAATAATTTTACACTAGAGTTGAACTAGCTCTAT
>NC_057812.1:75623972-75625511 GCF_018294505.1 Triticum aestivum | reverse complement strand
TCTATAGCCTAGTACAAAGAATTTTACACTAGAGTTGAACTAGCTCTATAAGCTAGTTCAAATAATTTTACAATAGAGTTGAATAGCTCCATAACCTAGTACAAATAATTGTACATTAGAGTTGAGTTCAAATAATTTGAAAATAGAGTTTAACTAGCTGTATAAGCTAGTTCAAATAATTTTACAGTAGAGTTGAACTAGCTCTATATCCTAGTACAAATAATTTTACACTAGAGTTAAACTAGCTCTATAAGTTAGTTTAAATAATTTTACACTAGAGTTGAACTAGCTCTATAGCCTAGTATAAAGAATTTTACACTAGAGTTGAACTAGCTCTATAGCCTAGTACAAATAATTTTACACTAGGGTTGAACTAGCTCTATAGCCTAGTATAAATAATTTAACACTAGATTCGAACTAGCTCCATAAGCTATTTCAAATAATTTTACAATAGAGCTGACCTAGCTCTATAGCCTAATACAAATGATTTTACACTACAATTGAACTAGTTCTATAGCCTATTACAAATGATTTTACACTAGAGTTGTACTAGCTCTATAAGCTAGTTGAAATAATTTTACAGTAGAGGTGAACTAGCTCTATAAGCTAGTTAAAATAATTTTACAATAGAGTTGAATAGCTCTATAGCCTAGTACAAATAATTTTACATTAGGGTTGAACTAGCTCTCTAAGCTAGTTCAAATAATTTTACACTCGAATTGAACTAGCTCTCTAGCCTAGTACAAATAATTTTACACTAGAGTTGAACTAGCTCTATAAGCTAGTTAAAATAGTTTTACAATAGAGTTGAACTAGCTCTATAAGCTAGTTCAAATAATTTTACACTATAGTTGAACTAGCTCTATAGCCTAGTACAAAGAATTTTACACTAGAGTTGAACTAGCTCTATAAGCTAGTTAAAATAATTTTACAATAGAGTTGAATAGCTCTATAGCCTAGTACAAATAATTTTACATTAGGGTTGAACTAGCTCTCTAAGCTAGTTCAAATAATTTGAAAATAGAGTTTAACTAGCTGTATAAGCTAGTTCAAATAATTTTACACTAGAGTTGAACTAGCTCTATAGCCTAGTACAAATAATTTTACACTAGAGTTGAACTAGCTCTATAAGCAAGTTGAAATAATTTTACACTAGAGTTGCACTAGCTCTATAGCCTAGTACAAATAATTTTACACTACAATTCAACTAGCTCTATGAGCTAGTTGACATAATTTTACAATAGAGTTGAGCCAACTCTATAAGCTAGTTCAAATAATTTTACACTGGAGTTGCAATAGTTGAACTAGCTTTATAGACTAGTACAAATAATTTTACACTAGACTTGAACTAGCTCTATAAGCTAGTTAAAATAATTTTACAATAGAGTTGACCTAGCTCTATAGCCTAATACAAATGATTTTACACTAGAGTTGACCTAGATCTATAGCCTAATAGAAATGATTTTTCACTAGAGTTGACCTAGCTCTATAGCCTAATACAAATGATTTTACACTAGAGTTGAACTAGCTCTATAGCCT
>NC_057812.1:75623222-75623785 GCF_018294505.1 Triticum aestivum | reverse complement strand
TAATACAAATGATTTTACACTAGAGTTGACCTAGCTCTATAGCCTAATACAAATGATTTTTCACTAGAGTTGACCTAGCTCTATAGCCTAATACAAATGATTTTACACTAGAGTTGAACTAGCTCTATAGCCTATTACAAATAATTTTACACTAGAGTTGAACTAGCTCTATAGTCTACTACAAATAATTTTACACTAGAGTTGAACTAGCTCTATAAGCTAGTTCAAATAATTTTACACTAGAGTTGAACTAGCTATATAGCCTAGTACAAATAATTTTACACTAGAGTTGAACTAGATCTATAAGCTAGTTCAAATAATTTTACACTTGAGTTGAACTAGCTCTCTAGCCTGGTACAAATAATTTTACACTTGAGTTGAACTAGCTCTATAAGCTAGTTAAAATAATTTTACACTAGAGTTGAACTAGCTCTATAAGCTAGTTCAAATAATTTTACACTAGAGTTGAACTAGCTCTATAGCCTAGTACAAATAATTTTACACTAGAGTTGAACTAGCTCTATAAGCTAGTTCAAATAATTTTACACTAGAGTTGAACTAGC
>NC_057812.1:75620143-75622770 GCF_018294505.1 Triticum aestivum | reverse complement strand
TAATTTTACACTCGAATTGAACTAGCTCTCTAGCCTAGTACAAATAATTTTACACTAGAGTTGAACTAGCTCTATAAGCTAGTTAAAATAGTTTTACAATAGAGTTGAACTAGCTCTATAAGCTAGTTAAAATAATTTTACACTATAGTTGAACTAGCTCTATAGCCTAGTACAAAGAATTTTACACTAGAGTTGAACTAGCTCTATAAGCTAGTTAAAATAATTTTACAATAGAGTTGAATAGCTCTATAGCCTAGTACAAATAATTTTACATTAGGGTTGAACTAGCTCTCTAAGCTAGTTCAAATAATTTGAAAATAGAGTTTAACTAGCTGTATAAGCTAGTTCAAATAATTTTACACTAGAGTTGAACTAGCTCTATAGCCTAGTACAAATAATTTTACACTAGAGTTGAACTAGCTCTATAAGCAAGTTGAAATAATTTTACACTAGATTTGCACTAGCTCTATAGCCTAGTACAAATAATTTTACACTACAATTCAACTCGCTCTATGAGCTAGTTGACATAATTTTACAATAGAGTTGAGCCAACTCTATAAGCTAGTTCAAATAATTTTACACTGGAGTTGCAATAGTTGAACTAGCTTTATAGACTAGTACAAATAATTTTACACTAGACTTGAACTAGCTCTATAAGCTAGTTAAAATAATTTTACAATAGAGTTGACCTAGCTCTATAGCCTAATACAAATGATTTTACACTAGAGTTGACCTAGATCTATAGCCTAATACAAATGATTTTTCACTAGAGTTGACCTAGCTCTATAGCCTAATACAAATGATTTTACACTAGACTTGAACTAGCTCTATAGCCTATTACAAATGATTTTACACTAGAGTTGAACTAGCTCTATAGCCTACTACAAATAATTTTACACTAGAGTTGAACTAGCACTATAAGCTAGTTACAATAATTTTACACTAGAGTTGAACTAGCTATATAGCCTAGTACAAATAATTTTACACTAGAGTTGAACTAGATCTATAAGCTAGTTCAAATAATTTTACACTTGAGTTGAACTAGCTCTCTAGCCTAGTACAAATAATTTTACACTTGAGTTGAACTAGCTCTATAAGCTAGTTAAAATAATTTTACACTAGAGTTGAACTAGCTCTATAAGCTAGTTCAAATAATTTTAAACTAGAGTTGAACTAGCTCTATAGCCTAGTACAAATAATTTTACACTAGAGTTGAACTAGCTCTATAAGCTAGTTCAAATAATTTTACACCAGAGTTGAACTAGCACTATAGCCTAGTACAAATAATTTGACACTAGAGTTGAACTAGCTCTATAGCCTAGTACAAATAATTTTACACTAGAGTTGAACTAGCTCTATAAGCTAGTTAAAATAATTTTACACTATAGTTGAGCTAGCTCTATAGCCTAGTACAAAGAATTTTACACTAGAGTTGAACTAGCTCTATAAGCTAGTTCAAATAATTTTACAATAGAGTTGAATAGCTCTATAACCTAGTACAAATAATTTTACATTAGAGTTGAGTTCAAATAATTTGAAAATAGAGTTTAACTAGCTGTATAAGCTAGTTCAAATAATTTTACAGTAGAGTTGAACTAGCTATATATCCTAGTACAAATAATTTTACACTAGAGTTAAACTAGCTCTATAAGTTAGTTTAAATAATTTTACACTAGAGTTGAACTAGCTCTATAGCCTAGTATAAAGAATTTTACACTAGAGTTGAACTAGCTCTATAGCCTAATACAAATAATTTTACACTAGTGTTGAACTAGCTCTATAGCCTAGTATAAATAATTTTACACTAGATTCGAACTAGCTCCATAAGCTATTTCAAATAATTTTACAATAGAGTTGACCTAGCTCTATAGCCTGATACAAATGATTTTACACTACAATTGAACTAGTTCTATAGCCTATTACAAATGATTTTACACTAGAGTTGTACTAGCTCTATAAGCTAGTTGAAATAATTTTACAGTAGAGTTGAACTAGCTCTATAAGCTAGTTAAAATAATTTTACACTAGAGTTGAACTAGCTCTATAGCCTACTACAAATAATATTACACTAGAGTTGAAATAGCACTATAACGTAGTTCAAATAATTTTACACTCGAGTTGAACTAGCTCTATAAGCTAGATGAAATAAATTTTTCAATAGAGTTGCACTAGTTCTATAGCCTAGTACAAATAATTTGACACTAGCGTTGAACTAGCTCTATAAGCTAGTTCAAATAATTTTACACTCGAATTGAACTAGCTCTCTAGCCTAGTACAAATAATTTTACACTAGAGTTGAACTAGCTCTATAAGCTAGTTAAAATAGTTTTACAATAGAGTTGAACTAGCTCTATAAGCTAGTTCAAATAATTTTACACTAGAGTTGAACTAGCTCTATAGCCTAGTACAAATAATTTTACACTACAATTGAACTAGCTCTATAAGCTAGTTGAAATAATTTTACACTAGAGTTGAGCTAGCTCTATAAGCTAGTTCAAATAATTTTACACTAGAGTCGAACTAGCAATATAAGCTAGTTCAAATAATTTTACACTAGAGTTGAACTAGTTCTATAGCCTGTTACAAATAATTTTACACTATAGTTGAACTAGCTCTATAAGCTAGTT
>NC_057812.1:75619202-75620133 GCF_018294505.1 Triticum aestivum | reverse complement strand
CACTAGCTCTATAGCCTAGTACAAATAATTTTACACTAGAGTTGAACTAGCTCTATAAGCTAGTTCAAATAATTTTACACTAGAGTTGAACTAGCTCTATAGCCTAGTACAAATAATTTTACACTACAATTGAACTAGCTCTATAAGCTAGTTGAAATAATTTTACACTAGAGTTGAGCCAGCTCTATAAGCTAGTTCAAATAATTTTACACTGCAGTTGAACTAGCTTTATAGACTAGTACAAATAATTTTACACTCGAGTTGAACTAGCTCTATAAGCTAGTTAAAATAATTTTACAGTAGAGTTGACCTAGCTCTATAGCCTAATACAAATGATTTTACACTAGAGTTGACCTAGCTCCATAGCCTAATACAAATGATTTTTCACTAGAGTTGACCTAGCTCTATAGCCTAATACAAATGATTTTACACTAGAGTTGAACTAGCTCTATAGCCTATTACAAATGATTTTACACTAGAGCTGAACTAGCTCTATAGCCTACTACAAAATTTTACACTGGAGTTGAACTAGCTCTTTAGACTACTACAAATAATTTTACACTAGAGTTGAACTAGCACTATAAGCTAGTTCAAATAATTTTACACTAGAGTTGAACTAGCTCTATAGCCTAGTACAAATAATTTTACACTAGAGTTGAACTAGCTCTATAAGCTAGTTCAAATAATTTTACACTTGAGTTGAACTAGCTCTCTAGCCTAGTACAAATAATTTTACACTAGAGTTGAACTAGCTCTATAAGCTAGTTAAAATAATTTTACACTAGAGTTGAACTAGCTCTATAAGCTAGTTCAAATAATTTTACACTAGAGTTGAACTAGCTCTATAGCCTAGTACAAATAATTTTACACTAGAGTTGAACTAGCTCTATAAGCTAGTTCAAATAATTTTACACTAGAGTTGAACTAGCAC
>NC_057812.1:75608202-75619192 GCF_018294505.1 Triticum aestivum | reverse complement strand
TAGCCTAGTACAAATAATTTTACACTAGAGTTGAACTAGCTCTATAAGCTAGTTAAAATAGTTTTACAATAGAGTTGAACTAGCTCTATAAGCTAGTTCAAATAATTTAACACTAGAGTTGAACTAGCTCTATAGCCTAGTACAAATAATTTTACACTACAATTGAACTAGCTCTATAAGCTAGTTGAAATAATTTTACACTAGAGTTGAGCTAGCTCTATAAGCTAGTTCAAATAATTTTACACTAGAGTCGAACTAGCAATATAAGCTAGTTCAAATAATTTTACACTAGAGTTGAACTAGTTCTATAGCCTGTTACAAATAATTTTACACTATAGTTGAACTAGCTCTATAAGCTAGTTTAAATAATTTTACACTAGAGTTGAACTAGCACTATAGCCTAGTACAAATAATTTTATACTAGAGTTGCACTAGCTCTATAGCCTAGTACAAATAATTTTACACTAGAGTTGAATTAGCTCTATAAGCTAGTTAAAATAATTTTACACTATAGTTGAACTAGCTCTATAGCCTAGTACAAAGAATTTTACACTAGAGTTGAACTAGCTCTATAAGCTAGTTCAAATAATTTTACAATAGAGTTGAACTAGCTCTATAGCCTAGTACAAATAATTTTACACTAGAGTTGAACTAGCTCTATAAGCTAGTTCAAATAATTTGACAATAGAGTTTAACTAGCTGTATAAGCTAGTTCAAATAATTTTGCACTAGAGTTGAACTAGCTCTATAGCCTAGTACAAATAATTTTACACTAGAGTTGAACTAGCTCTATAAGCAAGTTGAAATAATTTTACACTAGATTTGCACTAGCTCTATAGCCTAGTACAAATAATTTTACACTAGAGTTGAACTAGCTCTATAAGCTAGTTCAAATAATTTTACACTAGAGTTGAACTAGCTCTATAGCCTAGTACAAATAATTTTACACTACAATTGAACTAGCTCTATAAGCTAGTTGACATAATTTTACACTAGAGTTGAGCCAGCTCTATAAGCTAGTTCAAATAATTTTACACTAGAGTTGAACTAGCTTTATAGACTAGTACAAATAATTTTACACTAGAGTTGAACTAGCTCTATAAGCTAGTTAAAATAATTTTACAATAGAGTTGACCTAGCTCTATTGCCTAATACAAATGATTTTACACTTGAGTTGAATTAGCTCTATAGCCTATTACAAATGATTTTACACTAGAGTTGAACTAGCTCTATAGCCTACTACAAATAATTTGACACTAGAGTTGAACTAGCACTGTAAGCTAAAAAAAAGGGCAACCTGGTGCATGTAGCTCCCGCTTGCGCAGGGTCCAGGGAAGGGTCCGACCACTTTGGGTCTATAGTACGCAGCCTTTCCCGACATTTCTGTAAGAGGCTCTTTCCAGGACTTGAACCCATGACCTCATGGTCACAAGGCAGTAGCTAGTTGAAATAAATTTTTCACTAGAGTTGCACTAGCTGTGTAGCCTAGTACAAATAATTTGACACTAGCGTTGAACTAGCTCTATAAGCTAGGTCAAATAATTTTAGAGTTGAACTAGATCTATAGCCTAGTACAAATAATTTCACACTAGAGTTGAACTAGCTCTATAAGCTAGTTCAAATAATTTCACACTAGAGTTGAACTAGCACTATAGCCTAGTACAATTAATTTTACACTAGAGTTGAACTAGCGCTATAGCCTAGTACAAATAATTTTACACTAGAGTTGAACTAGCTCTATAAGCTAGTTAAAATAATTTAACACTATAGTTGAATTAGCTGTATAAGCTAGTTCAAATAATTTTACACTAGAGTTGAACTAGCTCTATAGCCTAGTACAAATAATTTTACACTATAATTGAACTAGCTGTATAAGCTAGTTGAAATAATTTTACACTAGAGTTGAGCTAGCTCTATAAGCTAGTTCAAATAAGTTTACACTAGAGTTGAACTAGTTCTATAAGCCTAGTACAAATAATTTTACGCTAGAGTTGAACTAGCTCTATAAGCTAGTTAAAATAATTTTACAATAGAGTTGACCTAGCTCTATAGCCTAATACAAATGATTTTACACTAGAGTTGAACTAGTTCTATAGCCTATTACAAATGATTTTACACTAGAGTTGTACTAGCTCTATAAACTAGTTCAAATAATTTTACAGTAGAGTTGAACTAGCTCTATAGCCTATTACAAATAATTTTACACTAGAGTTGAACTAGCTCTATAAGCTAGTTGAAATAAATTTTTCACTAGAGTAGCACTAGTTCTATAACCTAGTACAAATAATTTGACACTAGCGTTGAACTAGCTCTATAAGCTAGTTCAAATAATTTTACACTCGAGTTGAACTAGCTCTCTAGCATAGTACAAATAATTTTACACTAGAGTTGAACTACCTCTATTAGCTAGTTAAAATAATTTTACACTAGAGTTGAAATAGTTCTATAAGCTAGTTCAAATAATTTTACACTAGAGTTGAACTAGCTCTATAGCCTAGTACAAATAATTTTACACTAGTGTTGAACTAACTCTATAAGCTAGTTCAAGTAATTTTACACTAGAGTTGAACTAGCACTATAGCCTAGTACAAATAATTTTACACTAGAGTTGAACTAGCTCTATAGCCTAGTACAAATAATTTTACACTAGAGTTGAACTAGCTCTATAAGCTAGTTAAAATATTTTTACACTATAGTTGAAGTAGCTCTATAGCCTAGTACAAAGAATTTTACACTAGAGTTGAACTAGCTCTATAAGCTAGTTCAAATAATTTTACAATAGAGTTGAATAGCTCTATAGCCTAGTGCAAATAATTTTACACTAGAGTTGAACTAGCTCTATAAGCTAGTTAAAATAATTTTACACTATGGTTGAACTAGCTCTATAGCCTAGTACAAAGAATTTTACACTAGAGTTGAACTAGCTCTATAAGCTAGTTCAAATAATATTACAATAGAGTTGAATAGCTCTATAGCCTAGTACAAATAATTTTACATTAGGGTTGAACTAGCTCTCTAAGCTGGTTCAAATAATTTGAAAATAGAGTTTAACTAGCTGTATAAGCTAGTTCAAATAATTTTACACTAGAGTTGAACTAGCTCTATAGCCTAGTACAAATAATTTTACACTAGAGTTGAACTAGCTCTATAAGCAAGTTGAAATAATTTTACACTAGAGTTGCACTAGCTCTATAGCCTAGCACAAATAATCTTACACTACAATTGAACTAGCTCTATAAGCTAGTTGACATAATTTTACACTAGAGTTGAGCCAACTCTATAAGCTAGTTCAAATAATTTTACACTAGAGTTGTACTAGCTCTGTAGCCTAGTTCAAATCATTTTACACTAGAGTTGAACTAGTTCTATAAGCTAGTTAAAATAATTTTACACTAGAGTTAAACTAGCTCTATAGCCTACTACAAATAATTTTACACTAGAGTTGAAATAGCACTATAAACTAGTTCAAATAATTTTACACTAGAGTTGAACTAGCTCTATAAGCTAGTTGAAATAAATTTTTCACTAGAGTTGCACTAGTTCTATAACCTAGTACAAATAATTTGACACTAGCGTTGAACTAGCTCTATAAGCTAGTTCAAATAATTTTACACTCGAGTTGAACTAGCTCTCTAGCCTAGTACAAATAATTTTACACTAGAGTTAAACTCGCTCTATAAGCTAGTTAAAATAATTTTACACTAGAGTTGAACTAGCTCTATAAGCTAGTTCAAATAATTTTACACTAGAGTTGAACTAGCTCTATAGCCTAGTATAAATAATTTTACACTAGCATTGAACTAGCTCTATAAGCTAGTTCAAATAATTTTACACTAGAGTTGAACTAGCACTATAGCCTAGTACAAATAATTTTACACTAGAGTTGAACTAGCTCTATAGCCTAGTACAAATAATTTTACACTAGAGTTGAACTAGCTCTATAAGCTAGTTAAAATAATTTTACACTATAGTTGAAGTAGCTCTATAGCCTAGTACAAAAAATTTTACACTAGAGTTGAACTAGCTCTATAAGCTAGTTCAAATAATTTTACAATAGAGTTCAATAGCTCTATAGCCTAGTAGAAATAATTTTACACTAGAGTTGAACTAGCTCTATAAGCTAGTTAAAATAAGTTCACACTATAGTTGAACTAGCTCTATAGCCTAGTACAAAGAATTTTACAATAGAGTTGAACTAGCTCTATAAGCTAGTTAAAATAATTTTACAATAGAGTTGAATAGCTCTATAGCCTAGTACAAATAATTTTACATTAGGGTTGAACTAGCTCTCTAAGCTAGTTCAAATAATTTGAAAATAGAGTTTAACTAGCTGTATAAGCTAGTTCAAATAATTTTACACTAGAGTTGAACTAGCTCTATAGCCTAGTACAAATAATTTTACACTAGAGTTGAACTAGCTCTATAGCCTAGTACAAATAATTTTACACTACAATTCAACTAGCTCTATAAGCTAGTTGACATAATTTTACAATAGAGTTGAGCCAGCTCTATAAGCTAGTTCAAATAATTTTACACTGGAGTTGCAATAGTTGAACTAGCTTTATAGACTAGTACAAATAATTTTACACTAGACTTGAACTAGCTCTATAAGCTAGTTAAAATAATTTTACAATAGAGTTGACCTAGCTCTATAGCCTAATACAAATGATTTTACACTAGAGTTGACCTAGCTCTATAGCCTAATACAAATAATTTTTCACTAGAGTTGACCTAGCTCTATAGCCTAATACAAATGATTTTACACTAGAGTTGAACTAGCTCTATAGCCTATTACAAATGATTTTACACTAGAGTTGAACTAGCTCTATAGCCTACTACAAATAATTTTACACTAGAGTTGAACTAGCACTATAAGCTAGTTCAAATAATTTTACACTAGAGTTGAACTAGCTCTATAGCCTAGTACAAATAATTTTACACTAGACTTGAACTAGCTCTATAGACTACTACAAATTATTTTACACTAGAGTTGAACTAGCACTATAAGCTAGTTCAAATAATTTTACACTAGAGTTGAACTAGCTCTATAGCCTAGTACAAATAATTTTACACTAGAGTTGAACTAGCTCTATAAGCTAGTTCAAATAATTTTACACTAGAGTTGAACTAGCTCTATAAGCTAGTTCAAATAATTTTACACTAGAGTTGAACTAGCTCTATATCCTAGTACAAATAATTTTACACTAGAGTTAAACTAGCTCTATAAGTTAGTTTAAATAATTTTACACTAGAGTTGAACTAGCTCTACAGCCTAGTATAAAGAATTTTACACTAGAGTTGAACTAGCTCTATAGCCTAGTACAAATAATTTTACACTAGTGTTGAACTAGCTCTATAGCCTAGTCTAAATAATTTTACACTAGATTCGAACTAGCTCCATAAGCTATTTCAAATAATTTTACAATAGAGTTGACCTAGCTCTATAGCCTAATACAAATGATTTTACACTAGAGTTGAACTAGTTATATAGCCTATTACAAATGATTTTACACTAGAGTTGAACTAGTTCTATAGCCTACTACAAATAATTTTACACTAGAGTTGAACTAGCACTATAAGCAAGTTGAAATAATTTTACACTAGAGTTGCACTAGATCTATAGCCTAGTACAAATAATTTTACACTACAATTGAACTAGCTCTATAAGCTAGTTGACATAATTTTACACTAGAGTTGAGCCAGCTCTATAAGCTAGTTCAAATAATTTTACACTGGAGTTGAAGTAGCTTTATAGACTAGTACAAATAATTTTACACTAGACTTGAACTAGCTCTCTAAGCTAGTTGAAATAATTTGAAAATAGAGTTTAACTAGCTGTATAAGCTAGTTCAAATAATTTTACACTAGAGTTGAACTAGCTCTATAGCCTAGTACAAATAATTTTACACTAGAGTTGAACTAGCTCTATAAGCAAGATGAAATAATTTTACACTAGAGTTGCACTAGCTCTATAGCCTAGTACAAATAATTTTACACTACAATTGAACTAGCTCTATAAGCTAGTTGACATAATTTTACACTGGAGTTGAACTAGCTTTATAGACTAGTACAAATAATTTTACACTAGACTTGAACTAGCTCTATAAGCTAGTTAAAATAATTTTACAATAGAGTTGACCTAGCTCTATAGCCTAATACAAATGATTTTACACTAGAGTTGACCTAGTTCTATAGCCTAATACAAATGATTTTTCACTAGAGTTGACCTAGCTCTATAGCCTAATACAAATGATTTTACACTAGAGTTGAACTAGCTCTATAGCCTATTACAAATGATTTTACACTAGAGTTGAACTTGCTCTATAGCCTACTACAAATAACTTTACACTAGAGTTGAACTAGCACTATAAGCTAGTTCAAATAATTTTACACTAGAGTTGAACTAGCTCTATAGCCTAGTACAAATAATTTTACACTAGAGTTGAACTAGCTCTATAGGCTACTACAAATAATTTTACACTAGAGTTGAACTAGCACTATAAGCTAGTTCAAATAATTTTACACTAGAGTTGAACTAGCTCTATAGCCTACTACAAATAATTTTACACTAGAGTTGAAATAGCACTATAAGCTAGTTCAAATAATTTTACACTAGAGTTGAGCTAGCTCTATAAGCTAGTTGAAATAAATTTTCACTAGAGTTGCACTAGTTCTATAACCTAGTACAAATAATTTGACACTAGCTTTGAACTAGCTCTATAAGCTAGTTCAAATAATTTTACACTCGAGTTGAACTAGCTCTGTAGCCTAGTACAAATAATTTTACACTAGAGTTGAACTAGCTCTATAAGCTAGTTAAAATAATTTTACACTAGAGTTGAACTAGCTCTATAAGCTAGTTCAAATAATTTTACACTAGAGTTGAACTAGCTCTATAGCCTAGTACAAATAATTTTACACTAGCGTTGAACTAGCTCTATAAGCTAGTTCAAGTAATTTTACACTAGAGTTGAACTAGCACTATAGCCTAGTACAAATAATTTTACACTAGAGTTGAACTAGCTCTATAGCCTAGTACAAATAATTTTACACTAGAGTTGAACTAGCTCTATAAGCTAGTTAAAATAATTTTACACTATAGTTGAAGTAGCTCTATAGCCTAGTACAAAGAATTTTAAACTAGAGTTGAACTAGCTCTATAAGCTAGTTCAAATGATTTTATAATAGAGTTGAATAGCTCTATAGCCTAGTAAAAATAATTTTACATTAGAGTTGAACTAGCTCTCTAAGCTAGTTCAAATAATTTGAAAATAGAGTTTAACTAGCTATATAAGCTAGTTCAAATAATTCTACACTAGAGTTGAACTAGCTCTATAGCCTAATACAAATAATTTTACACTAGAGTTGAACTAGCTCTATAAGCAAGTTGAAATAATTTTACACTAGAGTTGCACTAGCTCTATAGCCTAGTACAAATAATTTTACACTACAATTGAACTAGCTCCATAAGCTAGTTGACATAATTTTACACTAGAGTTGAGCCAGCTCTATAAGCTAGTTCAAATAATTTTACACTGGAGTTGAACTTGCTTTATAGACTAGTACAAATAATTTTACACTAGACTTGAACTAGCTCTATAAGCTAGTTAAAATAATTTTACAATAGAGTTGACCTAGCTCTATAGCCTAATACAAATGATTTTACACTAGAGTTGACCTAGCTCTATAGCCTAATACAAATGATTTTTCACTAGAGTTGACCTAGCTCTATAGCCTAATACAAATGATTTTACACTAGAGTTGAACTAGCTCTATAGCCTATTATGAATGATTTTACACTAGAGTTGAACTAGCTCTATAGCCTACTACAAATAATTTTACACTAGAGTTGAACTAGCACTATAAGCTAGTTCAAATAATTTTACACTAGAGTTGAACTAGCTCTATAGCCTAGTACAAATAATTTTACACTAGAGTTGAACTAGCTCTATAGACTACTACAAATAATTTTACACTAGAGTTGAACTAGCACTATAAGCTAGTTCAAATAATTTTACACTAGAGTTGAACTAGCTCTATAGCCTAGTACAAATAATTTTACACTAGAGTTGAACTAGCTCTATAAGCTAGTTCAAATAATTTTACACTAGAGTTGAACTAGCTCTATAAGCTAGTTCAAATAATTTTACACTAGAGTTGAACTAGCTCTATATCCTAGTAAAAATAATTTTACACTGGAGTTAAACTAGCTCTATAAGTTAGTTTAAATAATTTTACACTAGAGTTGAACTACCTCTACAGCCTAGTATAAAGAAGTTTACACTAGAGTTGAACTAGCTCTATAGCCTAGTACAAATAATTTTACAGTAGTGTTGAACTAGCTCTATAGCCTAGTATAAATAATTTTACACTAGATTCGAACTAGCTCCATAAGCTATTTCAAATAATTTTACAATACAGTTGACCTAGCTCTATAGCCTAATACAAATGATTTTACACTAAAGTTGAACTAGTTATATAGCCTATTACAAATGATTTTACACTAGAGTTGAACTAGTTCTATAGCCTACTACAAATAATTTTACACTAGAGTTGAACTAGCACTATAAGCAAGTTGAAATAATTTTACACTAGAGTTGCACTAGCTCTATAGCCTAGTACAAACAATTTTACACTACAATTGAACTAGCTCTATAGGCTAGTTGACATAATTTTACACTAGAGTTGAGCCAGCTCTATAAGCTAGTTAAAATAATTTTACACTGGAGTTGAACTAGCTTTATAGACTAGTACAAATAATTTTACACTAGACTTGAACTAGCTCTCTAAGCTAGTTCAAATAATTTGAAAATAGAGTTTAACTAGCTGTATAAGCTAGTTCAAATAATTTTACACTAGAGTTGAACTAGCTCTATAGCCTAGTACAAATAATTTTACACTAGAGTTGAACTAGCTCTATAAGGAAGTTGAAATAATGTTACACTAGAGTTGCACTAGCTCTATAGCCTAGTTCAAATAATTTTACACTACAATTGAACTAGCTCTATAAGCTAGTTGACATAATTTTACACTAGAGTTGAGCCAGCTCTATAAGCTAGTTCAAATAATTTTACACTGGAGTTGAACTAGCTTTATAGACTAGTACAAATAATTTTACACTAGACTTGAACTAGCTCTATAAGCTAGTTAAAATAATTTTACAATAGAGTTGACCTAGCTCTATAGCCTAATACAAATGATTTTACACTAGAGTTGACCTAGCTCTATAGCCTAATACAAATGATTTTTCACTAGAGTTGACCTAGCTCTATAGCCTAATACAAATGATTTTACACTAGAGTTGAACTAGCTCTATAGCCTATTATGAATGATTTTACACTAGAGTTGAACTAGCTCTATAGCCTACTACAAATAATTTTACACTAGAGTTGAACTAGCACTATAAGCTAGTTCAAATAATTTTACACTAGAGTTGAACTAGCTCTATAGCCTAGTACAAATAATTTTACACTAGAGTTGAACTAGCTCTATAAGGAAGTTGAAATAATGTTACACTAGAGTTGCACTAGCTCTATAGCCTAGTTCAAATAATTTTACACTACAATTGAACTAGCTCTATAAGCTAGTTGACATAATTTTACACTAGAGTTGAGCCAGCTCTATAAGCTAGTTCAAATAATTTTACACTGGAGTTGAACTAGCTTTATAGACTAGTACAAATAATTTTACACTAGACTTGAACTAGCTCTATAAGCTAGTTAAAATAATTTTACAATAGAGTTGACCTAGCTCTATAGCCTAATACAAATGATTTTACACTAGAGTTGACCTAGCTCTATAGCCTAATACAAATGATTTTTCACTGGAGTTGACCTAGCTCTATAGCCTAATACAAATGATTTTACACTGGAGTTGAACTAGCTCTATAGACTATTACAAATGATTTTACACTAGAGTTGAACTAGCTATATAGCCTAGTACAAATAATATTACACTAGAGTTGAACTAGCACTATAAGCTAGTTCAAATAATTTTACACTAGAGTTGAACTAGCTCTATAGCCTAGTACAAATAATTTTACACTAGAGTTGAACTAGCTCTATAGACTACTACAAATAATTTTTCACTAGAGTTGAACTAGCACTATAAGCTAGTTCAAATAATTTTACACTAGAGTTGAACTAGCTCTATAGCCTAGTACAAATAATTTTACACTAGAGTTGAATTAGCTCTATAAGCTAGTTCAAGTAATTTTACACTAGAGATGAACTAGCTCTATAAGCTAGTTCAAATAATTTTACACTAGAGTTGAACTAGCTCTATATCCTAGTACAAATAATTTTACACTAGAGTTAAACTAGCTCTATAAGTTAGTTTAAATAATTTTACACTAGAGTTGAACTAGCTCTACAGCCTAGTATAAAGAATTTTACAATAGAGTTGAACTAGCTCTATAGCCTAGTACAAATAATTTTACACTAGTGTTGAACTAGCTCTATAGCCTAGTATAAATAATTTTACACTAGATTCGAACTAGCTCCATAAGCTATTTCAAATAATTTTACAATAGAGTTGACCTAGCTCTATAGCCTAATACAAATGATTTTACAATAGAGTTGAACTAGTTATATAGCCTATTACAAATGATTTTACACTAGAGTTGAACTAGTTCTATAGCCTACTACAAATAATTTTACACTAGAGTTGAACTAGCACTATAAGCAAGTTGAAATAATTTTACACTAGAGTTGCACTAGCTCTATAGCCTAGTACAAATAATTTTACACTACAATTGAACTAGCTCTATAAGCTAGTTGACATAATTTTACACTAGAGTTGAGCCAGCTCTATAAGCTAGTTGAAATAATTTTACACTGGAGTTGAACTAGCTTTATAGACTAGTACAAACAATTTTACACTAGACTTGAACTAGCTCTCTAAGCTAGTTCAAATAATTTGAAAATAGAGTTTAACTAGCTGTATAAGCTAGTTCAAATAATTTTACACTAGAGTTGAACTAGCTCTATAG
>NC_057812.1:75601850-75603810 GCF_018294505.1 Triticum aestivum | reverse complement strand
TAGAGTTGAGCTAGCTCTATAGCCTACTACAAATAATTTGACACTAGAGTTGAACTAGCACTATAAGCTAGTTGAAATAAATTTTTCACTAGAGTTGCACTAGGTGTGTAGCCTAGTACAAATAATTTGACACTAGCATTGAACTAGCTCTATAAGCTAGTTCAAATAATTTTAGAGTTGAACTAGATATATAGCCTAGTACAAATAATTTCACACTAGAGTTGAACTAGCCCTATAAGCTAGTTCAAATAATTTCACACTAGAGTTGAACTAGCACTGTAGCCTAGTACAAATAATTTTACACTAGAGTTGAACTAGCTCTATAGCCTAGTACAAATAATTTTACACTAGAGTTAAACTAGCTCTATAAGCTAGTTAAAATAATTTAACACTATAGTTGAACTAGCTGTATAACCTAGTTCAAATAATTTTACACTATAGTTGAACTAGCTCTATAATCTAGTACAAATAATTTTACACTCTAATTGAACTAGCTGTATAAGCTAGTTGAAATAATTTTACACTAGAGTTGAGCTAGCTCTATAGCCTAGTACACATAATTTTACACTAGAGTTGAACTAGCTCTATAGACTACTACAAATAATTTTACACTAGAGTTGAACTAGCACTATAAGCTAGTTCAAATAATTTTACACTAGAGTTGAACTTGTCTATAGCCTAGTACAAATAATTTTACACTAGAGTTGAACTAGCTCTATAAGCAAGTTGAAATAATTTTACACTAGAGTTGCACTAGCTCTATAGCCTAGTATAAAATAATTTTACACTAGAGTTGAACTAGCTTTATAGACTAGTACAAACAATTTTACACTAGACTTGAACTAGCTCTCTAAGCTAGTTCAAATAATTTGAAAATAGAGTTTAACTAGCTGTATAAGCTAGTTCAAATAATTTTACACTAGAGTTGAACTAGCTCTATAGCCTAGTACAAATAATTTTACACTAGAGTTGACCTAGCTCTATAAGCAAGTTGAAATAATTTTACACTAGAGTTGCACTAGCTCTATAGCCTTGTACAAATAATTTTACACTACAATTGAACTAGCTCTATAAGCTAGTTGACATAATTTTACACTAGAGTTGAGCCAGCTCTATAAGCTAGTTCAAATAATTTTACACTGGAGTTGAACTAGCTTTATAGACTAGTACAAATAATTTTACACTAGACTTGAACTAGCTCTATAAGCTAGTTAAAATAATTTTACAATAGAGTTGACCTAGCTCTATAGCCTAATACAAATGATTTTACACTAGAGTTGACCTAGCTCTATAGCCTAATACAAATGATTTTTCACTAGAGTTGACCTAGCTCTATAGCCTATTACAAATGATTTTACAGTAGAGTTGAGCTAGCTCTATAGCCTACTACAAATAATTTGACACTAGAGTTGAACTAGCACTATAAGCTAGTTGAAATAAATTTTTCACTAGAGTTGCACTAGGTGTGTAGCCTAGTACAAATAATTTGACACTAGCATTGAACTAGCTCTATAAGCTAGTTCAAATAATTTTAGAGTTGAACTAGATATATAGCCTAGTACAAATAATTTCACACTAGAGTTGAACTAGCCCTATAAGCTAGTTCAAATAATTTCACACTAGAGTTGAACTAGCACTGTAGCCTAGTACAAATAATTTTACACTAGAGTTGAACTAGCTCTATAGCCTAGTACAAATAATTTTACACTAGAGTTAAACTAGCTCTATAAGCTAGTTAAAATAATTTAACACTATAGTTGAACTAGCTGTATAACCTAGTTCAAATAATTTTACACTATAGTTGAACTAGCTCTATAATCTAGTACAAATAATTTTACACTCTAATTGAACTAGCTGTATAAGCTAGTTGAAATAATTTTACACTAGAGTTGAGCTAGCTCTATAGCCTAGTACACATAATTTTACACTAGAGTTGAACTAGCTCTATAGACTACTACAA
>NC_057812.1:75596785-75600755 GCF_018294505.1 Triticum aestivum | reverse complement strand
TAGTTCAAATAATTTTACACTAGAGTTGAACTAGCTCTATATCCTAGTACAAATAATTTTACACTAGAGTTAAACTAGCTCTATAAGTTAGTTTAAATAATTTTACACTAGAGTTGAACTAGCTCTACAGCCTAGTATAAAGAATTTTACACTAGAGTTGAACTAGCTCTATAGCCTAGTACAAATAATTTTACACTAGTGTTGAACTAGCTCTATAGCCTAGTATAAATAATTTTACACTAGATTCGAACTAGCTCCATAAGCTATTTCAAATAATTTTACAATAGAGTTGACCTAGCTCTATAGCCTAATACAAATGATTTTACACTAGAGTTGACCTAGTTCTATAGCCTACTACAAATAATTTTACACTAGAGTTGAACTAGCACTATAAGCAAGTTGAAATAATTTTACACTAGAGTTGCACTAGCTCTATAGCCTAGTACAAATAATTTTACACTACAACTGAACTAGCTCTTTAAGCTAGTTGACATAATTTTACACTAGAGTTGAGCCAGCTCTATAAGCTAGTTCAAATAATTTTACACTGGAGTTGAACTAGCTTTATAGACTAGTACAAATAATTTTACACTAGACTTGAACTAGCTCTCTAAGCTAGTTCAAATAATTTGAAAATAGAGTTTAACTAGCTGTATTAGCTAGTTCAAATAATTTTACACTAGAGTTGAACTAGCTCTATAGCCTAGTACAAATAATTTTACACTAGAGTTGAACTAGCTCTATAAGCAAGTTGATTTACACTAGAGTTGCACTAGCTCTATAGCCTAGTACAAATAATTTTACACTACAATTGAACTAGCTCTATAAGCTAGTTGACATAATTTTACACTAGAGTTGAGCCAGCTCTATAAGCTAGTTCAAATAATTTTACACTAGAGTTGTACTAGCTTTATAGACTAATACAAATAATTTTACACTAGACCTGAACTAGCTCTATAAGCTAGTTAAAATAATTTTACGATAGAGTTAACCTAGCTCTATAGCCTAATAAAAATGATTTTACACTAGAGTTGACCTAGCTCTATAGCCTAATACAAATGATTTTTCACTAGAGTTGACCTAGCTCTATAGCCTAATACAAATGATTTTACACTAGAGTTGAACTAGCTCTATAGCCTATTACAAATGATTTTACACTAGAGTTGAACTAGCTCTATAGCCTACTACAAATAATTTTACACTAGAGTTGAACTAGCACTATAAGCTAGTTCAAATAATTTTACACTAGAGTTGAACTAGCTCTATTGCCTCGTACAAATAATTTTACACTAGAGTTGAACTAGCTCTATAGACTACTACAAATAATTTTACACTAGAGTTGAACTAGCACTATAAGCTAGTTCAAATAATTTTACACTAGAGTTGAACTAGCTCTATAGCCTAGTACAAATAATTTTACACTAGAGTTGAACTAGCTCTATAAGCAAGTTCAAATAATTTTACACTAGAGTTGAACTAGCTCTATAAGCTAGTTCAAATAATTTTACACTAGAGTTGAACTAGCTCTATATCCTAGTACAAATAATTTTACACTAGAGTTAAACTAGCTCTATAAGTTAGTTTAAATAATTTTACACTAGAGTTGAACTAGCTCTGCAGCCTAGTATAAAGAATTTTACACTAGAGTTGAACTAGCTCTATAGCCTAGTACAAATAATTTTACACTAGTGTTGAACTAGCTCTATAGCCTAGTATAAATAATTTTACACTAGATTCGAACTAGCTCCATAAGGTATTTCAAATAATTTTACAATAGAGTTGACCTAGCTCTATAGCCTAATACAAATGATTTTACACTAGAGTTGAACTAGTTCTATAGCCTATTACAAATGATTTTACGCTAGAGTTGAACTAGTTCTATAGCCTACTACAAATAATTTTACACTATAGTTGAACTAGCACTATAAGCTAGTTCAAATAATTTTACACTAGAGTTGAACTAGCTCTATAGCCTAGTACACATAATTTTACACTAGAGTTGAACTAGCTCTATAGACTACTACAAATAATTTTACACTAGAGTTGAACTAGCACTATAAGCTAGTTCAAATAATTTTACACTAGAGTTGAACTTGCTCTATAGCCTAGTACAAATAATTTTACACTAGAGTTGAACTAGCTCTATAAGCAAGTTGAAATAATTTTACACTAGAGTTGAACTAGCTCTATAGCCTAGTACAAATAATTTTACACTAGAGTTGAACTAGCTCTATAAGCTAGTTCAAATAATTTTACACTAGAGTTGAACTAGCTCTATAGCCTAGTACAAATAATTTTACACTACAATTGAACTAGCTCTATAAGCTAGTTGACATAATTTTAGACTAGAGTTGAGCCACCTCTATAAGCTAGTTCAAATAATTTTACACTGGAGTTGAACTAGCTTTATAGACTAGTACAAATAATTTTACACTAGAGTTGAACTATCTCTATAAGCTAGTTAAAATAATTTTACAATAGAGTTGACCTAGCTCTATAGCCTAATACAAATGAATTTACACTAGAGTTGACCTAGCTCTATAGCCTAATACAAATGATTTTTCACTAGAGTTGACCTAGCTCTATAACCTAATACAAATGATTTTACACTAGAGTTGAACTTGCTCTATAGCCTATTACAAATGATTTTACACTAGAGTTGAGCTAGCTCTATAGCCTACTACAAATAATTTGACACTAGAGTTGAACTAGCACTATAAGCTAGTTGAAATAAATTTTTCACTAGAGTTGCACTAGGTGTGTAGCCTAGTACAAATAATTTGACACTAGCGTTGAACTAGCTCTATAAGCTAGTTCAAATAATTTTAGAGTTGAACTAGATCTATAGCCTAGTACAAATAATTTCACACTAGAGTTGAACTAGCCCTATAAGCTAGTTCAAATAATTTCACACTAGAGTTGAACTAGCACTGTAGCCTAGTACAAATAATTTTACACTAGAGTTGAACTAGCTCTATAGCCTAGTACAAATAATTTTACACTAGAGTTAAACTAGCTCTATAAGCTAGTTAAAATAATTTAACACTATAGTTGAACTAGCTGTATAACCTAGTTCAAATAATTTTACACTATAGTTGAACTAGCTCTATAGTCTAGTACAAATAATTTTACACTCTAATTGACCTAGCTGTATAAGCTAGTTGAAATAATTTTACACTAGAGTTGAGCTAGCTCTATAAGCTAGTTCAAATAATTTTACACTAGAGTTGAACTAGCTCTATAAGCCTAGTACAAATAATTTTACGCTAGAGTTGAACAAGCTCTATAAGCTAGTTAAAATAATTTTACACTAGAGTTGAGCTAGCTCTATAGCCTACTACAAATAATTTGACACTAGAGTTGAACTAGCACTATAAGCTAGTTCAAATAATTTTACACTAGAGTTGAACTTGCTCTATAGCCTAGTACAAATAATTTTACACTAGAGTTGAACTAGCTCTATAAGCAAGTTGAAATAATTTTACACTAGAGTTGCACTAGCTCTATAGCCTAGTACAAATAATTTTATACTAGAGTTGAACTAGCTCTATAAGCTAGTTCAAATAATTTTACACTAGAGTTGAACTAGCTCTATAGCCTAGTACAAATAATTTTACACTACAATTGAACTAGCTCTATAAGCTAGTTGACATAATTTTAGACTAGAGTTGAGCCACCTCTATAAGCTAGTTCAAATAATTTTACACTGGAGTTGAACTAGCTTTATAGACTAGTACAAATAATTTTACACTAGAGTTGAACTATCTCTATAAGCTAGTTAAAATAATTTTACAATAGAGTTGACCTAGCTCTATAGCCTAATACAAATGAATTTACACTAGAGTTGACCTAGCTCTATAGCCTAATACAAATGATTTTTCACTAGAGTTGACCTAGCTCTATAACCTAATACAAATGATTTTACACTAGAGTTGAACTTGCTCTATAGCCTATTACAAATGATTTTACA
>NC_057812.1:75578692-75596775 GCF_018294505.1 Triticum aestivum | reverse complement strand
GAAATAATTTTACACTAGAGTTGCACTAGCTCTATAGCCTAGTATAAAATAATTTTACACTAGAGTTGAACTAGCTCTATAAGCTAGTTCAAATAATTTTACACTAGAGTTGAACTAGCTCTATAGCCTAGTACAAATAATTTTACACTACAATTGAACTAGCTCTATAAGCTAGTTGACATAATTTTAGAGTAGAGTTGAGCCACCTCTATAAGCTAGTTCAAATAATTTTACACTGGAGTTGAACTAGCTTTATAGACTAGTACAAATAATTTTACACTAGAGTTGAACTAGCTCTATAAGCTAGTTAAAATAATTTTACAATAGAGTTGACCTAGCTCTATAGCCTAATACAAATGAATTTACACTAGAGTTGACCTAGCTCTATAGCCTAATACAAATGATTTTTCACTAGAGTTGACCTAGCTCTATAACCTAATACAAATGATTTTACACTAGAGTTGAACTTGCTCTATAGCCTATTACAAATGATTTTACACTAGAGTTGAGCTAGCTCTATAGCCTACTACAAATAATTTGACACTAGAGTTGAACTAGCACTATAAGCTAGTTGAAATAAATTTTTCACTAGAGTTGCACTAGGTGTGTAGCCTAGTACAAATAATTTGACACTAGCGTTGAACTAGCTCTATAAGCTAGTTCAAATAATTTTAGAGTTGAACTAGATCTATAGCCTAGTACAAATAATTTCACACTAGAGTTGAACTAGCCCTATAAGCTAGTTCAAATAATTTCACACTAGAGTTGAACTAGCACTGTAGCCTAGTACAAATAATTTTACACTAGAGTTGAACTAGCTCTATAGCCTAGTACAAATAATTTTACACTAGAGTTAAACTAGCTCTATAAGCTAGTTAAAATAATTTAACACTATAGTTGAACTAGCTGTATAACCTAGTTCAAATAATTTTATACTATAGTTGAACTAGCTCTATAGTCTAGTACAAATAATATTACACTCTAATTGAACTAGCTGTATAAGCTAGTTGAAATAATTTTACACTAGAGTTGAGCTAGCTCTATAGCCTAGTACACATAATTTTACACTAGAGTTGAACTAGCTCTATAGACTACTACAAATAATTTTACACTAGAGTTGAACTAGCACTATAAGCTAGTTCAAATAATTTTACACTAGAGTTGAACTTGCTCTATAGCCTAGTACAAATAATTTTACACTAGAGTTGAACTAGCTCTATAAGCAAGTTGAAATAATTTTACACTAGAGTTGCACTAGCTCTATAGCCTAGTATAAAATAATTTTACACTAGAGTTGAACTAGCTCTATATCTAGTTCAAATAATTTTACACTAGAGTTGAACTAGCTCTATAGCCTAGTACAAATAATTTTACACTACAATTGAACTAGCTCTATAAGCTAGTTGACATAATTTTAGACTAGAGTTGAGCCACCTCTATAAGCTAGTTCAAATAATTTTACACTGGAGTTGAACTAGCTTTATAGACTAGTACAAATAATTTTACACTAGAGTTGAACTAGCTCTATAAGCTAGTTAAAATAATTTTACAATAGAGTTGACCTAGCTCTATAGCCTAATACAAATGAATTTACACTAGAGTTGACCTAGCTCTATAGCCTAATACAAATGATTTTTCACTAGAGTTGACCTAGCTCTATAACCTAATACAAATGAGTTTACACTAGAGTTGAACTTGCTCTATAGCCTATTACAAATGATTTTACACTAGAGTTGAGCTAGCTCTATAGCCTACTACAAATAATTTGACACTAGAGTTGAACTAGCACTATAAGCTAGTTGAAATAAATTTTTCACTAGAGTTGCACTAGGTGTGTAGCCTAGTACAAATAATTTGACACTAGCGTTGAACTAGCTCTATAAGCTAGTTCAAATAATTTTAGAGTTGAACTAGATCTATAGCCTAGTACAAATAATTTCACACTAGAGTTGAACTAGCCCTATAAGCTAGTTCAAATAATTTCACACTAGAGTTGAACTAGCACTGTAGCCTAGTACAAATAATTTTACACTAGAGTTGAACTAGCTCTATAGCCTAGTACAAATAATTTTACACTAGAGTTAAACTAGCTCTATAAGCTAGTTAAAATAATTTAACACTATAGTTGAACTAGCTGTATAACCTAGTTCAAATAATTTTACACTATAGTTGAACTAGCTCTATAGTCTAGTACAAATAATTTTACACTCTAATTGAACTAGCTGTATAAGCTAGTTGAAATAATTTTACACTAGAGTTGAGCTAGCTCTATAAGCTAGTTCAAATAATTTTACACTAGAGTTGAACTAGCTCTATAAGCCTAGTACAAATAATTTTACGCTAGAGTTGAACAAGCTCTATAAGCTAGTTAAAATAATTTTACAATAGAGTTGACCTAGCTCTATAGCCTAATACAAATGATTTTACACTAGAATTGAACTAGTTCTATAGCCTATTACAAATGATTTTACTCTAGAGTTGTACTAGCTCTATAAGCTAGTTCAAATAATTTTACAGTAGAGTTGAACTAGCTCTATAGCCTAGTAAAAATAATTTTACACTAGAGTTGAACTAGCTCTATAAGCTAGTTCGAATAATTTGACAATAGAGTTTTACTAGCTGTATAAGCTAGTTCATATAATTTTACACTAGAGTTGAACTAGCTCTATAGCCTAGTACAAATAATTTTACACTAGAGTTTAACTAGCTCTATAAGCAAATTGAAATAATTTTACACTAGAGTTGCACTAGCTCTATAGCCTAGTACAAATAATTTTACACTAGATGATCCACCAACACCTATGGGGACGGAGCCCCTTTCGGTTCGGAGGGGGGCGGAGATCGCACAAAGAGCGGATCGAGGCGGGACACGCGAGCGGTTTTACCCAGCTTCAGGCCGCACGGATGCGTAAAACCCTACTGCTGCTTGTTTGTGTATATTGAATCCTTGCTCAGGAGCGATAGACGCTATCAGACGGAGCGTGGGAGTGTTTCTGGTGTTTCGAATGAGCCAAACCCCTTCTACGTTGCGCTTGGGCCTCCTTTTATACTTTCAAGGGGTCACCGACAGGTGGCAACGTAGACTAGAAGGGTAAAAATGGAAAAGGATGCGGTAGGTGCTGCTACCGCTACTGTGGACATATTGCACCCTACCTAACTCTGACGGCAGGGGACAAGGTCATTTAATGCCCGTCTGAGTTGCCTAAACAGTGCAAAAACTGACCGTTAGGAGCGCCACCGTTCGCCACAATGGCCTTCTCTTCATCTCCGCTTGCCACCGCGTACCCCTAGCTGCACGACCTCCTGCCATGTGTGCTTGGGAGAGTCCTAGAGCGACACGTTAGCAGGTGTGCTGGAGCGCGGGCACGAAGTGGGGGTTTCCCGCGGCAAGCTCCTTGCCGCGGTCGTCGTCTTGTCGTGTTTGGGAGCTTGTTGCTCACCGGGCCTTGCCGGGACGCAGGGCGCGTCGCGGCAAGCTTTCTTGGTATGCCTTGAGTGGCCTTCCCGGCAAGCTCCTCTTGCCGGGGTCTTGTCTCTTCCTGGCAAGATCCTCTTGCCGGGGCCTGGGTTGGCCTTCCCGGCAAGCTCCTCTTGCCGGGGCCTTGGTTGGCCTTCCCGGCAAGCTCCTCTTGCCGGGGCCTTGGTTTGAGTACTTTGTTCTTGAATGGTCTTCAAGGGAACCACGTGGGGTCTTGGCGGTCACCCGGCAAGCCTTGCCGCGGGGTGCTGCAACTGCCCGTGCACAAGTTCGGGGTACTAGGGTACTCCTATTCTAGTACACCGACAGGAGCCCCCGGGCCTGGGCCATACACGGTGCCGAGCGCTGTTGGGCCAGGCCCAAAACAGTGCACGGGCACGCGCGGCCTAGGTCACGCCGCATATCTCTTTGCTCCCACCGCGCACGCCCAGAACGACACATGTCAAACGCGGCGTCGTGGGTGACGCGGGCGGCGTGCGCGGGGCTAAGCCCCTCGAGCATGCGTCAGGCCACGATGATGGGGATGGTTCACGCCCTCCTCCCTAAACGGAGGTAGGCTTGGGGGCGTGGTGCATTTACTGGACGGGGCCGGTGCATGGTTTTTGGGACGTCCACTCCCCGCGATCACGAGGCGGAGCGAGGCCGCCTCATCCGTCGTCTTGGTTCTGCATCCCCGCCACGCGGCTCCCATGCGCTTGGGGTCGCGGACGGTGGAAGTGGGAAACTGGGCCGTCGTGAGCAGAGGCAGCGGGTTGGCCCCCACTCCCTGCTCTTTCCGTGCCTTGATTCGCTGAACGGGGCGGCCGAGCCCCCACCTCGCTCCTTTATAAAGAGCGGGAGGGGAGCACAGAAACCCGCACCCTCCCATCTCCCCCTTTCTTCAGCTTCTGCTCCCCTTTCTCTCATTCGCCATGGAGAAAGGAAACCGAGGCCCTTCATCGGTGGCGGCGAGGGTCGCCACCAGACAGCGCATCTCTCCCTCTCCCGCACCCGTGGTGGCAGAGCCAGCCATAAGGGGAAGAGGGAGGGGGCGAGGTCGTGGACGAGGTCGAGGACGAGGTCGAGGCGCTCGGGGAAGTGGCGGGCGGGGCGGCGCGCCCGCTTCGCCTCCGCCGGCGGCTCCTCCCCCCACGGCGGTCCATATAGGGGACGACCCTTGCGAGTTCTTTGTCAAGCTGCGCCGGGCGCCTCGTCGTCGCCTTCGGCTTCCAGCTCCGTTTGCGAGCGCGATGGAGTTGGACCCGCCCGAGACGCTGAGACTGCACATGAGGGGATGTGGGATCAGCGGCACGCGAGTCCGCGTTGTATTCCCAGCCCCTAATGTGATGTATCTTGATCGAGGGTGGAAGACGTTCGCCCGTATCCACAGCCAGATGGAGGGGTTTACCCTCCATTTTAAGTTGATGGAGGGCGATCTCCTCTCCCTCAAGGTCTTCGGGTGCTTCGGCACTCGGGCGAAGTGCTGCGTGGACAGCTCCTCCGATAGCGAAGGCTCCTCCTCGAGCGAGAGTGACGAGGAGGAGAGCGACAGCGACGATGAGGGCAGCGTGCGGCGGGGTGGCGGGTCCGACTAGGCATCGGGCGCCGCTTCGCGCGGCACCGGCGACCCCATCATACGTGTCGCCGGCTCCTTGAACTCCCCGGGGTCGTCTCCTTGGGCGGCTGGCGTAGGGGGGCTGGGGAAGGGGAAGAGGGTTGGCGACAAGGCCGTCAGGTCGGAATACGAGGGCGTGGTGCCCTCGACAGCGTGCTGACGCCCTGCCACCCCGTCTTCGAGCCCCGCTTCCAGCGCTGCCATCGCCGTCCAGCCTTCGGACGGCCCCCGGGATGTTCTCTTGGTGTCTTCTGCCACCCGTAGCTCGCCTAGGCGCTCCTTTTGCCCTTTTCGCCTCCTTGACCTGCCTCCTGAAGAGAGGGACAGGAAAGGGATTACGGGCATCTTATCTTTTTAATTTGTAAGCCTTCGGGCCTTAGCTGTATCTAAAACTTGTAATCCTCTCTTTCATGTTTTCATCCTCTATGGACTGTACCTGAGTGGGATGTTTTTTTAATGAAAAGGGGATGCTTGCTGGGTTATTTGTCTCGCGAGTTAAACCCACGCCAAGGAGCAAATCCTTGGTATCCCTCGGACAGACATTTCATCTCCCGGCAACAGGCCCTGCCGCCTTCCCACGTCGCTCGACCTTTCTCACGCCTTTGACGGAGGCGGTAACGAGGTTGGTGCAGTCTCCTCGTTTCATCCCTTTGCTGCCGCGACTACGACCAAACTTGGCCCCGGGAACGAGCCCCAGGGCCTAGAGTTCAGGGAGCACAGCAGTTTTCGGGAAGAAACGCGGTTTCGCATTCCCCAGTCCATAAGAGGATGCATGATGAGGGATGAAAGACTTATCTGATATTGCAGCCCCCGGCAACTCTGGTTTGCCGTGGACGATTCTTGGCACTCGCAGCGCCCAGCGATACTGGCTTGCCGGGGCCCAGGTGCCGGCGTGCCCTTCTGCTCCTTTTCGTCCTCAAGCAGTCTGGCTTTTATCTTCAGCACAGAACTTTGACGTTCTCAATGCCGGCTTCCGGCAAGCTTGTTGCCGAGAAGGCTTTTATCTTCAGCAGAGAACTTTGACGTTCTCGATGCCGGCTTCCGGCAAGCTTGTTGCCGAGAAGGCTTTTATCTTCAGCAGAGAACTTTGACGTTCTCGATGCCGGCTTCCGGCAAGCTTGCTGCCGAGAAGGCTTTTATATTCAGCAGAGAACTTTGACGTTCTCGATGCCGACTTCCGGCAAGCTTGCTGCCGAGAAGGCTTTTATCTTCAGCAGAGAACTTTGACGTTCTCGATGCTGGCTTCCGGCAAGCTTGCTGCCGAGAAGGCTTTTATCTTCAGCAGAGAACTTTGACGTTCTCGATGCCGGCTTCCGGCAAGCTTGTTGCCGAGAAGGCTTTTATCTTCAGCAGAGAACTTTGACGTTCTCGATGCCGGCTTCCGGCAAGCTTGTTGCCGAGAAGGCTTTTATCTTCAGCAGAGAACTTTGACGTTCTCGATGCTGGCTTCCGGCAAGCTTGTTGCCGAGAAGGCTTTTATCTTCAACAGAGAACTTTGACGTTCTCGATGCCGGCTTCCGGCAAGCTTGTTGCCGAGAAGGCTTTTATCTTCAGCAGAGAACTTTGATGTTCTCGATGCCAAGAAGATTGGTCTTAAGGGCATTGCCAGCCCCCAGGCCATAACTGCGTTTAAACATGACAAGTGATTAGCATCTGAAGTGCACTTAACACACTTGCAAATTTTGACTTCTGCTACATATCCCCTATGCCTGTTGGAATGCTTTCCGGTGCGTACGATCCAGCCAGCAGCGCTTGAGGGAACGGGCCCTTAGCGGCTATTCGGGAACGTCGCCTCCTGGAAAGGTTTACCTTCTTGGCTCTAGCGCAACCGCACAAGTTGTTGAGCGGACTCGAGGCAACATGGAGCGCAACTAGCCCCGAGAAGGTTCCTCGGCATATAGGTCTATGCAGAAATCTCAAATAAAAAGTGCATGGTATCTTCCTGTTCAACCTCTCTTTGTACGTCCACCCTACGCTTTTAGGGAACTTGTCGGCGCAGGCCCCTTTGCCGCGAGCGCCGAGTGCGGAACTTCAGCAGCCTGCTGGCGGGGTCGCTACCGACAAGCAACCTTGTCGCAACTAGTCGCAGCTCACTTAAGCTGTTGAGCGGACTCGAAACAAAGTAAGGGCGCAACTAGCTACGAGTTGGTTCCTCCGCGCACAGGTTTTCCATACAAAGAACAAGATTTCCGAGGCGGATAACCTTATATAGAAAGGAAATATCTAAAGTTTCGCATGACTTAGCTTTTTTGTTGCCGCACTGGCGTCGTTCTTTTGGTCGCCTGCTTCTTAGGAGCCATGACGATGAAGAACAGCTGAGCCATGACGAGGACGGAACGGCTGCCTCCGAAGTCCCCTACCTGGCGCGCCAGAGATGTCGGGGAAGCTGATCCACCAACATCTATGGGGACGGAGCCCCTTTCGGTTCGGAGGGGGGCGGAGATCGCACAAAGAGCGGATCAAGGCGGGACACGCGAGCGGTTTTACCCAGCTTCGGGCCGCACGGATGCGTAAAACCCTACTGCTGCTTGTTTGTGTATATTGAATCCTTGCTCAGGAGCGATAGACGCTATCAGACTGAGCGTGGGAGTGTTTCTGGTGTTTCGAATGAGCCGAACCCCTTCTACGTTGCGCTTGGGCCTCCTTTTATACTTTCAAGGGGTCACCGACAGGTGGCAACGTAGACTAGAAGGGTAAAAATGGAAAAGGATGCGGTAGGTGCAGCTACCGCTACTGTGGACACAGTGCACCCTACCTAACTCTGACGGCAGGGGACAAGGTCATTTAATGCCTGTCTGAGTTGCCTAAGCAGTGCAAAAAGTGACCGTTAGGAGCGCCACCGTTCGCCACGATGGCCTCCTCTTCATCTCCGCTTGCCACCGCGTACCCCTAGCTGCACGGCCTCCTGCCACGTGTGCTTGGGAGAGTCCTAGAGCGACACATTAGCAGGTGTGCTGGAGCGCGGGCACGAAGTGGGGGTTTCCCGCAGCAAGCTCCTTGCCGCGGTCGTTGTCTTGTCGTGTTTGGGAGCTTGTTGCTCACCGGGCCTTGCCGGGACGCAGGGCGCGTTGCGGCAAGCTTTCTTGGTATGCCTTGAGTGGCCTTCCCGGCAAGCTCCTCTTGCCGGGGTCTTGTCTCTTCCCGGCAAGATCCTCTTGCCGGGGCCTGGGTTGGCCTTCCCGGCAAGCTCCTCTTGCCGGGGCCTTGGTTTGAGTACTTTGTTCTTGAATGGTCTTCAAGGGAACCACGTGGGGTCTTGGCGGTCACCCGGCAAGCCTTGCCGCGGGGTGCTGCAACTGCCCGTGCACCAGTTCGGGGTACTAGGGTACCCCTATTCTAGTACACCGACACTAGAGTTGAACTAGCTCTATAAGCTAGTTCAAATAATTTTACACTAGAGTTGAACTAGCTCTATAGCCTAGTACAAATAATTTTACACTACAATTGAACTAGCTCTATAAGCTAGTTGACATAATTTTACACTAGAGTTGAGCCAGCTCTATAAGCTAGTTCAAATAATTTTACACTGGAGTTGAACTAGCTTTATAGACTTGTACAAATAATTTTACAATAGAGTTAAACTAGCTCTATAAGCTAGTTAAAATAATTTTACAATAGAGTTGACCTAGCTCTATAGCCTAATACAAATGATTTTACACTAGAGTTGAACTAGTTCTATAGCCTATTACAAATAATTTTACACTAGAGTTGACCTAGCTCTATAAGCTAGTTCAAATAATTCTACACTAGAGTGGAACTAGCTCTATAGCCTACTACAAATAATTTTACACTAGAGTTGAACTAGCACTATAAGCTAGTTCAAATAATTTTACACTAGAGTTGAACTATCTCTATAAGCTAGTTGAAATAAATTTTTCACTAGAGTTGCTCTAGCTCTATAGCCTAGTACAAATAATTTGACACTAGCGTTGAACTAGCTCTATAAGCTAGTTCAAATAATTTTACACTCGAGTTGAACTAGCTCTATAGCCTAGTACAAATAATTTTACACTACAATTGAACTAGCTCTATAAGCTAGATGAAATAATTTTACACTACAATTAAGATTACAAGGCTACAAGTAGAACTATACATGGAAGCAGGTGCCTTTGTGTTCTGGTAGTCCTTTAGAACTATACATGGAAACATAATCTTCCTTATCAAGACAAACATAATAGAAGCAGGTGCAGGAGCTGTAGTACTCCATTTGGAGACTTTAACTGGATCAGATTAGGTACTCCATTTGCTCTAGTACTCCAGTTAACTGAAACTAGTGACTCTGCTGCTGAAATTACCGTTGAAATCGAGGTAAAATCACTGTTGAACTGGATGTAAAATCACTACTGTTGATATTCAAATTTAAACTTGAAAATGAAAATTGAATTGGAGAATTAAATCACTATTTTTAGTCCCCATTTCTGAACCTATGCTAACCTTGCAAGCAGCATAACAGGCAATGTACTCCAAAATACTATAAGAACTGGAGTAAAAGATGACTGCATCTCATAGAATATAAGAAATGGGGACTCTTGGCTAAGTATGGCAATGCCACAGAGTATAAGAAGTACTCCTGCATCTTACACAATGATAGGTCTAATTTATGCTACTCAACGAAAGAAGAAGAAAAATGCACTGGACATACACTGAAGAAAAATGCACTGTATCATCGGGTAATTGTCCATGGTTTATACCTGAAAATAAGTTTATCTCACGGCATGAATGTATGTATCTGTTCCGCATTCATGGGCTATATACCCAAGGTAAACCTAGAAAATGAGTTATATCCAAGACAAGCCACTGTCAATTAACACAAACGTTTGATCATCTCACTCTACTTACTGTCAATTGACACTGTATAACTGTCAGCTCCATTCACTAGCAGCAGCCAGCACTTCTGAATCTAATCTTTCTTGGGCAAGCTCGGCTACTTGTTGTTAGTCATTCACTAAAAGATCCTCAACAGACTGCATGCATCTAGTATTAAATTTCTTGGACGGATCATCTCTTTTAGCAAAGGACTGTAATAATTAACTAACTGAAAATTTGATATTCTGGACTATGCTTGGCTCTGGTTTTGTGAAATCTCATCTCTTTTCTAGTGCCATGACTAGTCATGAATTTTATTTTACTTACCCCACTTTATAACATTCAGAAATTGTTTACTAGATCAAGCTTCTCCTTTGCACTTTATCACTTCAATCTGCTGCTACCTCAAGCTTCTCGTTTACACTTGTGCCAAGTAGCATTTTTTCCTTGTATAATCATATGGTGGTTGACTGAGCTGCTACTTTTTCCTTGTAGAAGATCGCAGGTCGAGTGGGAGGGATCCAGTTGCGACGACACCGAATCACTAGCAAGGCAGCTGCCTAGAATAATAGGTATTTTTGTTACGCTTTCAGTTCGTGTCAGCAGGGAGATATAATGTTTTACAATCTTTCTGGTTATATTGGAGTTAGGTTTTTTGAATATGAGTAGCAGTGACTTCGATATACCTTATGGAGTTGTAACAGTTCCTCTTGGTGCTTAGGTGCATTTTCTTTGTGTAACTTGGTTTAAAAATGTGATTTGGTCTTTTGTGGCATTTGGATGCCTAAATCCCATTTTCTTAATCATATTGCTTGGAAACTTCTGGTTATCTCCTCTCAGTGATGAAATAATTTATATGTACTGCACTTTTTTCATAATTAGGTAATAACGTTGGTTACAGTTTTGGTAGTTCAAACAGAATGAATATCATTTTGTAGACAGATTATTTTCTGGAATATCATATATTCAAATTTGTAATGAATGATGGCTTCTACCTGAATTGGTAGACTTTGTGGTGTTAGTTTGTTCTAAATACAGTAAGATAATTTTAACAACTGTAGAACATGTTGAGATTTGCATCTTTTTTGTGACATCAACCAACAGTCCTGTCACTGGGTTATCCTATTTTATATTTTTAATTACTAACTTAAGTTTGAGTAAACAGTGGCAGTGAAGTCCTCATAATAATCAGGCGGATGTTAACTTTCTGATGTCCCCAGAAGTTAACTAAGATTGTGGTGCTAGTAGAGGCACATTGTGGCCTTTTCATCCATATGAAAGTAGAGGCACATTGTGGTGCTAGTTTGCTGGGTTTTGTCTCCGACCATCGTGTCGTGATGATATTGCAGGTACCCCGAGAGGCCCTTGAGTTTGCCGGAATGTCGATTAACTTCCGTTCCGGCAAATTCGGGTACTCCATATGTCCTATTTTCAGCAAAGGTCATGCTGAAATTTTCCGTGAATTTTAGCATGACTTTGCTAAAAATAGGACATATGGGGTACTTGTGACTAATGCATGGGCCGGGGTATCTTAGTAGTTAATTAAGTAGGATCAAGTGCCCCGGCATACTTGTGACTAATGCATGGCTTTTAGGGTGCCTCGGTGTCGATAAAAATCGAAATGATGAAAGGTTAGGCTTTTAGGGTGCCTCGGCGTCGAAAAACCCTCAATGATAAAAGCTTAGATTTTAGGATGCCTCGGTGTCAACAAACCCTAAATGATGAGACCATGATCTTGTTCCTTGACAATAACCAACTTTTTGATCAAACTTTGTTTCTATTTAGAGAGAAACATGGCCCACAACGATGAGGCCGGGGGTTCGGGCGGCAAGGCATTCTGGGAGCTATCCCAGGAGATGGAGGAACAACCTCACTTGTATGAGGCCGCCGCCTTCCCACCGATCCTGAGACCACGGATGGTGCCGCCGAGGATGACCACACTGATGCCACCACTGATGGTGCCTCCGAGGATGCCACCACTGATGATGGCGGCGCACGCACAGATGGCAGCCAACCGAAGAGGCAACAGAAGGACCGGCGCCCGATCGTGCTCCGCACCCTCAAGGAGGAAGTTACTGAAGTGGACTCCAACGGGAATCCAACGGCGCCCGAACGAATAGTCAAGGGGTACTCGCTTCAGCTCGGGTGCATTGTCTGGAGCACCGTCTCGATCAACACCGAGAACCTGAGGCATTCTGACCGAGGGAATTTGCACAACCTCCTCTTCATGAAGCTGCACGAACGATACAAGTTCCCCGCTGAATTTGAAAACAAAAGCCTCAAAGGGAATAAAGTGAACAATGCTGCCCTCACGAAGATGAGCAAGGCCCTGTCTACTTGGAAAAGCAATGTGAAGAGAATAATCGAGAAAGGTGAGAGTTATCAGAAGATCAAGGAGAAAAATCCTTCGATCACCGAAGATGACTACAACGACTTCAAGATCAATTGCTTGAGCACCGCAAGCTCCCAATCAAGTGAGTGGGCGAAACAAATGCGGGAGCTGAACATAGGGGAACACACACTCGGTCCCGGCGGTTACAGAGTGGCGGAGCCTATATGGGACAAGGAGGAGGCGGACCGTGCCGAGCAAGGCCTACCGCCCCTCTTCGATAAATACGGTGACAAGCAGACCAGGAACTTTGTCAGGGCCCGGTACAAGAAGGACCCGAAAACAAAGGAGCTTACCACGGATCCGAAGACCAGGCAGCTTGAGCTTGTTCTGGTAAGGAATACACCCCCGCGTAATTAGCTCCATATGGTTGCATTCTAATTAATGAAGCCAAATTTCTAAATGGTTCACATTCCTTCCGCAGGCGACTGAAAGCAGTAGCGCGGGGTCGACTAAGAGCAACCCTTGGGACACCACTCTAAATAGGGGGTTGAATGTAATGAAGAACAAGGATAAGCTCAGTAAGCCGACGTCAGCTGGTCGTGTGGCTGGCAAAGGCTTGTCGACAAAATGGGGGTCATACTATACCGCTGGTGTGCGGAAGGAGAAAAAGACCAGCTCGGAAAGCCAGGCGCGAGAGGTTCAAGAACTCAAGGAACAGGTGGCGCGGATTCCATAGATTGTCCAAGAGCAAGTGGAACAACGACTCGGAGCGACGATCACCGCCCTTGTGCCTACCTTGATCTCGGGGTTGAGTGCGTGGATTGCGGGCGGCCAACAGGGGCCTCCCCCGATTCCTAGCTTCACGGCCAGCAACTCGCATAATGCGATGGCGGGGCCATTGGTGCCTCCGGCGGAGGCGGCATTGGTGTCTCCGACGCCGGCACGGGAGCTTAATGCACCCGGGTGTACGCCGGCCGGCACCTCTTCAGCAAGCGGCCCCTCCGTCAACTGCACGCCCGCCGTTGGCGGTGCGTCGACATTAGCCGAGCTCGACGCCATCATCACGATAACTAATTAAGCCTCTCTCGGCCGAGGACTTCATCTCCTTGCCTTTGACTGGGCATCCCTAACGCCCTACATGTTTTCACAGGGCGCCGCCGATGTTCCTTGCACTCTCCTCCACTTCTTGAACAACGAGTTGGTCGATGTCGCCAAGGGAAAAATCGTTCAACCGGGCAACCCCTTGTTCCACGGTACCCAGATGCCACCCAACTTGTTTAGGGTTCAACTGGTTCGGGTGCTGCCAGGCTGCGACGACTTATTACCTCTGATTCGACCCGTCGGGGCCGATGATGAAGACGTGATGACCCTCAGCGCCTGCCTGAGCTGGCCCCTGCTTTGGCCGAAGAGCCAGATTCGTTTGGGGGCGGGGGACACCACCCCAAAGACAACACCGCCAGTCGTGTCGGCGCCAAGTCGGCCCCATGGCAAGACCGCCGTAGCGGTGCCGGACATCCCTATGCCACTGGATCCAAACATGCATATGGCACAGGATCAGAACGACGACGACGACGACGATGATACATTTGGCAACATAGATCAGTACTTTGCCGATCATGGGTACGATGGCGACTTCATGGGGCCTCCTTCTCAAGAACCAAACCCAACAAAAGACGTGTGCAATCAAGCTGGTACCGCGGAGAAGCCAAGTTGCAACAGGCGCTGTCTGGCGTTCAGCTCTCAGGAGACGCCTCCAGCTGCCGACTTCACCGAGCCTCAGATAGGCGAGGTGCAAAATATTATCAGCCCCAACACACTCAAGAAGGCGGTCTGTGAGCATAACTCGGTCCCATTACAGGAGAAGAAGAAGGCACGCAAAAGAAAGACTAAGAAGGGTGCGAGCCAGCCGGCACCGAGTACGATCCGTGCTCAGGACGGGCCACCTTCACCGTAGGATATCTCGAGGAGGGTGCATGTGGCGGGTAGGGCGATGCTACCGACAAATATGCTCAATGCTGCAACCGGTGCTATGCGGAGTCTGCATGACAGTGTTCTTTCTTTGGAGAAGCGGCGTCTCAGGGAGAAGGATGTGGCATACCCGGTTTTCGCGGCCAAGGTGCCAGAGGGCAAGGGCTTTGTGGATAACTCCATCGGGCGTACGATCGTCCTGTGTTTTGATGACATCCACGCTATGTTGAACCTTCATCCGCTGCACTACGCCTTCGTTCGGCTATTTTCGCTGAGTATGGAGATGCGAATCATTCGCGACAAGACCCCGGACATCGTGATAGTCGACCCCTTCTACATGCGTGCCAAGATCATGGGCAGCGCTGGGGACCGGCAAGTCGCGAGTTCTTACCTCGAAGGCGTCATTCTGGCAAACCAAGATAAGGATAACTTCCTCGTGCCTTACTTTCCCGAGTAAGTCCTCCCCTCAACCGGCCCGTAACATATGAATTCTTACATTTTGATCGTTTTTCTTTTAACATTCCGTGTTTTCTGCAGTGACACACGTTGCGCGCTCATCCTCCTAAGCCCCAAATATTCCATGGCCACGTATTTTGACCCGGACCGTCAGTCGAACGTAGACTACACAAATGTCAAGAAGGTTCTTGATGATGTTCTCCCCGGCTACGCCAAATCTGGAGGCACCTTCACCAGGCCTATTCGTAAGTACGGCAAGCACGTGTTCTCCCACAATACGACGTTCTGCTGCGTCAAGCAGCCGCCTGGCGGTCAGAAGGGTGCCTACTACGCCATCCATCACATGCGGGCGATCGTACGGGACCATCATCAACTTCTTCTACCGAGTAAACTCAAAGATTGTGCCGCGAGCGTGTCGGCAATCCCGGACGCGGACCTCCGACAAGAATTCTTTCGCATCCAGTTGGAGTTTGCGGAAATCATCCATCAAGATGTCCTTCGTACCTCGGGGCAGTTCTACCTCAGAAATCAACCGTCCAACAGTGACATCGACACAATGCTACAAATGCAGGCTGACAACGACCGTTATTTCATGACTCCCATGACAGACGGCGGCTTCATCCACGCTCCGGTCCCTTGAGTCGAGTCGAAAGCAGTGATGCTGTGTCTAGTTCTGAAACATCGATTGGCTCATGTTGTAATTAAACTTTAATGAACTTGTAGTATGTCTCTTTGGTTTCGAGAGTCGTTCAACTTAGATGTAATCGATGCTATTAATGTCTTGCTTTTCTCTTCCGATCGTTCTGTTGCATACTTATATATTGCTTATGTATTGTCTGTGAATTGGTACTAGCGTTTTGTTTGGCTAGTGCATAGCGATGCCGACGTATGTCATGTACAAGGGTAAGGTTCCCGGAGTCTACGATGACTGGGATGAGTGTCGGAGACAGGTTCACCGATTCAGCGGTAACAATTACAAAGGGTACACCACTAGGGCCGAGGCCGAATCGAGATACGCCCGCTATCTAGCGGGAGAGGGGAGGGAGCGTTGGAGGAACCGGATGAAGATGAGTTTCATCGTGATGATGCTCATCGTGATGACCGCAGCTCTCTTCTATGTGATGGTAGTTTAGATGATCGATATCGACTTGTAATGTGAAGACAAACTCGCTACTCGCGGTCTCGAGACTTGTAATATAATGTTCTATCTTTGTTCGGTCTTTTCAATTCGGAGACTAATATGATGAATTGTATTCGGAGACTAATATGATGAATTGTATTCAAAGACTAATCTTCTATTGTATTCGATGAATCTGTTGTTAATGTGTGCTGTCTATATTTTGTCAAATTATACATTTTGTAACCTGTGCAAAAAACAGAAAATAAAAAAATAAAAAAAACCTAATATTCATACTAATGGCGCATCACATGACAGTGCGCCATTAGTATGACAGTGCATACTAATGGCGCATCACTGGGTAGTGCGCCATTAGTATGCCGCGGTTACTAATGGCGCATCCAGAGGTGGTGCGCCATTAGTATGCCAAAGCACCTGGGTATACATGGCCCCTGGGAGGCATACTAATGGCGCACCCTGGCCTATACTAATGGCGCACCCGCGGTGCGCCATTAGTATACCAGATACTAATGGCGCACCAGGTGGTGCGCCATTAGTAAAAATTACTAATGGCGTGCTATTAATGGCGCACCACAGATGCGCCATTAATAGCCATACTAGGTGCGCCATTAGTAGGGGTTTTTCTAGTAGTGAATTCTACACTAGAGTGGAACTAGCTCTATAGCCTACTACAAATAATTTTACACTAGAGTTGAACTAGCACTATAAGCTAGTTCAAATAATTTTACACTAGAGTTGAACTAGCTCTATAAGCTAGTTGAAATAAATTTTTCACTAGAGTTGCTCTAGCTCTATAGCCTAGTACAAATAATTTGACACTAGCGTTGAACTAGCTCTATAAGCTAGTTCAAATAATTTTACACTCGAGTTGAACTAGCTCTATAGCCTAGTACAAATAATTTTACACTAGAGTTGAACTAGCTCTATAAGCTAGTTCAAATAATTTCACACTAGAGTTGAACTAGCACTATAGCCTAGTACAAATTATTTTACACTAGAGTGGAACTAGCTCTATAGCCTAGTACAAATAATTTTACACTAGAGTTCAACTAGCTCTATACCCTAGTACAAATAATTTTACACTATAATTGAACTAGCTGTATAAGCTAGTTGAAATAAATTTACACTAGAGTTGAGCTAGCTCTATAAGCTAGTTCAAATAATTTTACACTAGAGCTAAACTTTCTCTATAAGCCTAGTACAAATAATTTTACGCTAGAGTTGAACTAGCTCTATAAGCTAGTTAAAATAATTTTACAATAGAGTTGACCTAGCTCTATAGCCTAATACAAATGATTTTACACTAGAGTTGAACTAGTTCTATAGCCTATTACAAATGATTTTACACAAGAGTTGTACTAGCTCTATAAGCTAGTTCAAATAATTTTACAGTAGAGTTGAACTAGCTCTATAAGCTAGTTAAAATAATTTTACACTAGAGTTGAACTAGCTCTATACCCTACTACAAATAATTTTACACTAGAGTTGAAATAGCACTATAAGCTAGTTCAAATAATTTACACTAGATTTGAACTAGCTCTATAAGCTAGTTGAAATAAATTTTTCACTAGAGTTGCACTAGTTCTATAGCCTAGTACAAATAATTTGACACTAGCGTTGAACTAGCTCTATAAGCTAGTTCAAATAATTTTACACTCGAGTTGAACTAGCTCCCTAGCCTAGTACAAATAATTTTACACTAGAGTTGAACTAGCTCTATAAGGTAGTTAAAATAATTTGACACTAGAGTTGAACTAGCTCTATAAGCTAGTTCAAATAATTTTACACTAGAGTTGAACTAGCTCTATAGCCTAGTACAAATAATTTTACACTAGAGTTGAACTAGCTCTATAAGCTAGTTCAAATAATTTTACACTAGAGTTGAACTAGCACTATAGCCTATTACAAATAATTTTACACTAGAGTTGATCTAGCTCTATAGCCTAGTACAAATTATTTTACACTAGAGTTGAACTAGCTCTATAAGCTAGTTAAAATAATTTTACACTATAGTTGAACTAGCTCTATAGCCTAGTACGAAGAATTTTACACTAGAGTTGAACTAGCTCTATAAGCTAGTTCAAATAATTTTACAATAGAGTTGAACTAGCTCTATAGCCTAGTACAAATAATTTTACACTAGAGTTGAACTAGCTCTATAAGCTAGTTCAAATAATTTTACAATAGAGTTGAACTAGCTCTATAGCCTAGTACAAATAATTTTACACTAGAGTTGAACTAGCTCTATAAGCAAGTTGAAATAATTTTACACTAGAGTTGCACTAGCTCTATAGCCTAGTACAAATAATTT
>NC_057812.1:75571739-75578394 GCF_018294505.1 Triticum aestivum | reverse complement strand
CACTATAAGCTAGTTCAAATAATTTTACACTAGAGTTGAACTAGCTCTATAAGCTAGTTGAAATAAATTTTTCACTAGAGTTGCTCTAGCTCTATAGCCTAGTACAAATAATTTGACACTAGCGTTGAACTAGCTCTATAAGCTAGTTCAAATAATTTTACACTCGAGTTGAACTAGCTCTATAGCCTAGTACAAATAATCTTACACTAGAGTTGAACTAGCTCTATAAGCTATTTCAAATAATTTCACACTGGAGTTGAACTAGCACTATAGCCTAGTGCAAATAATTTTAGACTATAATTGAACACGCTGTATAAGCTAGTTGAAATAATTTTACACTAGAGTTGAGCTAGCTCTATAAGCTAGTTCAAATAATTTTACACTAGAGCTGAACTTTCTCTATAAGCCTAGTACAAATAATTTTACGCTAGAGTTGAACTAGCTCTATAAGCTAGTTAAAATAATTTTACAATAGAGTTGACATAGCTCTATAGCCTAATACAAATGATTTTACACTAGAGTTGAACTAGTTCTATAGCCTATTACAAATGATTTTACACAAGAGTTGTACTAGCTCTATAAGCTAGTTCAAATAATTTTACAGTAGAGTTGAACTAGCTCTATAAGCTAGTTAAAATAATTTTACACTAGAGTTGAACTAGCTCTATAGCCTACTACAAATAATTTTACACTAGAGTTGAAATAGCACTATAAGCTAGTTCAAATAATTTACACTAGAGTTGAACTAGCTCTATAAGCTAGTTGAAATAAATTTTTCACTAGAGTTGCACTAGTTCTATAGCCTAGTACAAATAATTTGACACTAGCGTTGAACTAGCTCTATAAGCTAGTTCAAATAATTTTACACTCGAGTTGAACTAGCTCTCTAGCCTAGTACAAATAATTTTACACTAGAGTTGAACTAGCTCTATAAGCTAGTTAAAATAATTTGACACTAGATTTGAACTAGCTCTATAAGCTAGTTCAAATAATTTTACACTAGAGTTGAACTAGCTCTATAGCCTAGTACAAATTATTTTACACTAGAGTTGAACTAGCTCTATAAGCTAGTTAAAATGATTTTACACTATAGTTGAACTACCTCTATAGCCTAGTACAAAGAATTTTACACTAGAGTTGAACTAGTTCTATAAGCTAGTTCAAATAATTTTACAATAGAGTTGAACTAGCTCTATAGCCTAGTACAAATAATTTTACACTAGAGTTGAACTAGCTCTATAAGCTAGTTCAAATAATTTTACAATAGAGTTGAACTAGCTCTATAGCCTAGTACAAATAATTTTACACTAGAGTTGAACTAGCTCTATAAGAAAGTTGAAATAATTTTACACTAGAGTTGCACTAGCTCTATAGCCTAGTACAAATAATTTTACACTAGAGTTGAACTAGCTCTATAAGCTAGTTCAAATAATTTTACACTAGAGTTGAACTAGCTCTATAAGCTAGTTGAAATAAATTTTTTACTAGAGTTGCTCTAGCTCTATAGCCTAGTACAAATAATTTGAAACTAGCGTTGAACTAGCTCTATAAGCTAGTTCAAATAATTTTACACTCGAGTTGAACTAGCTCCATAGCCTAGTGCAAATAATCTTACACTAGAGTTGAACTAGCTCTATAAGCTAGTTCAAATAATTTTACAGTAGAGTGGAACTAGCTCGATAAGCTAGTTAAAATAATTTTACACTAGAGTTGAACTAGCTCTATAGCCTACTAAAAATAATTTTACACCAGAGTTGAAATAGCACTATAAGCTAGTTCAAATAATTTACACTAGAGTTGAACTAGCTCTATAAGCTAGTTGAAATAAATTTTTCACTAGAGTTGCACTAGTTCTATAGCCTAGTACAAATAATTTGACACTAGCGTTGAACTAGCTCTATAAGCTAGTTCAAATAATTTTACACTCGAGTTGAACTAGCTCTCTAGCTTAGTACAAATAATTTTACACTAGAGTTGAACTAGCTCTATAAGCTAGTTAAAATAATTCGACACTAGATTTGAACTAGCTCTATAAGCTAGTTCAAATAATTTTACACTAGAGTTGAACTAGCTCTATAGCCTAGTACAAATAATTTTACACTAGAGTTGAACTAGCTCTATAAGCTAGTTCAAATAATTTTACACTAGAGTTGAACTAGCACTATAGCCTATTACAAATAATTTTACACTAGAGTTGAACTAGCTCTATAGCCTAGTACAAATTATTTTACACTAGAGTTGAGCTAGCTCTATAAGCTAGTTAAAATAATTTTACACTATAGTTGAACTAGCTCTATAGCCTAGTACAAAGAATTTTACACTAGAGTAGAACTAGTTCTATAAGCTAGTTCAAATAATTTTACAATAGAGTTGAACTAGCTCTATAGCATAGTACAAATAATTTTACACTAGAGTTGAACTAGCTCTATAAGCTAGTTCAAATAATTTTACAATAGAGTTGAACTAGCTCTATAGCCTAGTACAAATAATTTTACACTAGAGTTGAACTAGCTCTATAAGCAAGTTGAAATAATTTTACACTAGAGTTGCACTAGCTCTATAGCCTAGTACAAATAATTTTACACTAGAGTTGAACTAGCTCTATAAGCTAGTTCAAATAATTTTACACTAGAGTTGAACTATCTCTATAAGCTAGTTGAAATAAATTTTTCACTAGAGTTTCTCTAGTTCTATAGCCTAGTACAAATAATTTGACACTAGCGTTGAACTAGCTCTATAAGCTAGTTCAAATAATTTTACACTCGAGTTGAACTAGCTCTATAGCCTAGTACAAATAATCTTACACTAGAGTTGAACTAGCTCTATAAGCTAGTTCAAATAATTTCACACTAGAGTTGAACTAGCACTATAGCCTAGTACAAATTATTTTACACTAGAGTGGAACTAGCTCTATAGCCCAGTACAAATAATTTTACACTAGAGTTGAACTAGCTCTATACCCTAGTACAAATAATTTTACAATATAATTGAACTAGCTATATAAGCTAGTTGAAATAATTTTACACTAGAGTTGAGCTAGCTCTATAAGCTAGTTCAAATAATTTTACACTAGAGCTGAACTTTCTCTATAACCCTAGTACAAATAATTTTACGCTAGAGTTGAACTAGCTCTATAAGCTAGTTAAAATAATTTTACAATAGAGTTGACCTAGCTCTATGGCCTAATACAAATGATTTTACACTAGAGTTGAACTAGTTCTATAGCCTATTACAAATGATTTTACACAAGAGTTGTACTATCTCTATACGCTAGTTCAAATAATTTTGCAGTAGAGTTGAACTAGCTCTATAAGCTAGTTAAAATAATTTTACACTAGAGTTGAACTGGCTCTATAGCGTACTACAAATAATTTTACACTAGAGTTGAAATAGCACTATAAGCTAGTTTAAATAATTTACACTAGAGTTGAACTAGCTCTATAAGCTAGTTGAAATAAATTTTTCACTAGAGTTGCACTAGTTCTATAGCCTAGTACAAATAATTTGACACTAGCGTTGAACTAGCTCTATAAGCTAGTTCAAATAATTTTACACTCGAGTTAAAATAGCTCTCTAGCCTAGTACAAATAATTTTACACTAGAGTTGAACTAGCTCTATAAGCTAGTTCAAATAATTTTACACTAGAGTTGAACTAGCACTATAGCCTATTACAAATAATTTTACACTAGAGTTGAACTAGGTCTATAGCCTAGTACAAATTATTTTACACTAGAGTTGAACTAGCTCTATAAGCTAGTTAAAATAATTTTACACTATAGTTGAACTAGCTCTATAGCCTAGTACAAAGAATTTTACACTAGAGTTGAACTAGTTCTATAAGCTAGTTCAAATAATTTTACAATAGAGTTGAACTAGCTCTATAGCTTGTACAAATAATTTTACACTAGAGTTGAACTAGCTCTATAAGCTAGTTCAAATAATTTTACACTAGAGTTGAACTAGCTCTATAAGCTAGTTGAAATAAATTTTTCACTAGAGTTGCACTAGTTCTATAGCCTAGTACAAATAATTTGACACTAGCGTTGAACTAGCTCTATAAGCTAGTTCAAATAATTTTACACTCGAGTTGAAATAGCTCTCTAGCCTAGTACAAATAATTTTACACTAGAGTCGAACTAGCTCAATAAGCTAGTTAAAATAATTTGACACTAGAGTTGAACTAGCTCTATAAGCTAGTTCATATAATTTTACACTAGAGCTGAACTAGCTCTATAGCCTAGTACAAATAATTTTACACTAGAGTTGACCTAGCTCTATAGCCTAATACAAATGATTTTACAATAGAGTTGAACTAGTTCTATAGCCTATTACAAATGATTTTACACAAGAGTTGTACTAGCTCTATAAGCTAGTTCAAATAATTTTACAGTACAGTTGAACTAGCTCTATAAGCTAGTTAAAATAATTTTACACTAGAGTTGAACTGGCTCTATAGCCTACTACAAATAATTTTACACTAGAGTTGAAATAGCACTATAAGCTAGTTTAAATAATTTACACTAGAGTTGAACTAGCTCTATAAGCTAGTTGAAATAAATTTTTCACTAGAGTTGCACTAGTTCTATAGCCTAGTACAAATAATTTGACACTAGCGTTGAACTAGCTCTATAAGCTAGTTCAAATAATTTTACACTCGAGTTGAAATAGCTCTCTAGCCTAGTACAAATAATTTTACACTAGAGTCGAACTAGCTCTATAAGCTAGTTAAAATAATTTTACACTAGAGTTGAACTAGCTCTATAAGCTAGTTCAAATAATTTTACACTAGAGCTGAACTAGCTCTATAGCCTAGTACAAATAATTTTACACTAGAGTTGAACTAGCTCTATAAGCTAGTTCAAATAATTTTACACTAGAGTTGAACTAGCACTATAGCCTATTACAAATAATTTTACACTAGAGTTGAACCAGGTCTATAGCCTAGTACAAATTATTTTACACTAGAGTTGAACTAGCTCTATAAGCTAGTTAAACTAATTTTACACTATAGTTGAACTAGCTCTATAGCCTAGTACAAAGAATTTTACACTAGAGTTGAACTAGTTCTATAAGCTAGTTCAAATAATTTTACAATAGAGTTGAACTAGCTCTATAGCTTGTACAAATAATTTTACACTAGAGTTGAACTAGCTCTATAAGCTAGTTCAAATAATTTTACACTAGAGTTGAACTAGCTCTATAAGCTAGTTGAAATAAATTTTTCACTAGAGTTGCTCTAGCTCTATAGCCTAGTACAAATAATTTGACACTAGCGTTGAACTAGCTCTATAAGCTAGCTCAAATAATTTTACACTCGAGTTGAACTAGCTCTATAGCCTAGTACAAATAATCTTATTCTAGAGTTGAACTAGCTCTATAAGCTAGTTCAAATAATTTCACACTAGAGTTGAACTAGCACTATAGCCTAGTACAAATTATTTTACACTAGAGTGGAACTAGCTCTATAGCCCAGTACAAATAATTTTACACTAGAGTTGAACTAGCTCTATACCCTAGTACAAATAATTTTACAATATAATTGAACTAGCTGTATAAGCTAGTTGAAATAATTTTACACTAGAGTTGAGCTAGCTCTATAAGCTAGTTCAAATAATTTTACACTAGAGCTGAACTTTCTCTATAACCCTAGTACAAATAATTTTACGCTAGAGTTGAACTAGATCTATAAGCTAGTTAAAATAATTTTACAATAGAGTTGACCTAGCTCTATGGCCTAATACAAATGATTTTACACTAGAGTTGAACTAGTTCTATAGCCTATTACAAATGATTTTACACAAGAGTTGCACTAGCTCTATACGCTAGTTCAAATAATTTTACAGTAGAGTTGAACTAGCTCTATAAGCTAGTTAAAATAATTTTACACTAGAGTTGAACTGGCTCTATAGCCTACTACAAATAATTTTACACTAGAGTTGAAATAGCACTATAAGCTAGTTTAAATAATTTACACTAGAGTTGAACTAGCTCTATAAGCTAGTTAAAATAATTTTACACTAGAGTTGAACTGGCTCTATAGCCTACTACAAATAATTTTATACTAGAGTTGAAATAGCACTATAAGCTAGTTTAAATAATTTACACTAGAGTTGAACTAGCTCTATAAGCTAGTTGAAATAAATTTTTCACTAGAGTTGCACTAGTTCTATAAACTAGTACAAATAATTTGACACTAGCATTGAACTAGCTCTATAAGCTAGTTCAAATAATTTTACACTCGAGTTGAACTAGCTCTCTAGCCTAGTACAAATAATTTTACACTAGAGTTGAACTAGCTCTATAAGCTAGTTAAAATAATTTGACACTAGAGTTGAACTAGCTCTATAAGCTAGTTCAAATAATTTTACACTAGAGCTGAACTAGCTCTATAGCCTAGTACAAATAATTTTACACTAGAGTTGAATTAGCTCTATAAGCTAGTTCAAATAATTTTACACTAGAGTTGAACTAGCACTATAGCCTATTACAAATAATTTTACACTAGAGTTGAACTAGCTCTATAGCCTAGTACAAATTATTTTACACTAGAGTTGAACTAGCTCTATAAGCTAGTTAAAATAATTTTACACTATAGTTGAACTAGCTCTATAGCCTAGTACAAAGAATTTTACACTAGAGTTGAACTAGTTCTAT
>NC_057812.1:75571178-75571729 GCF_018294505.1 Triticum aestivum | reverse complement strand
TTGAACTAGCTCTATAAGCTAGTTAAAATAATTTGACACTAGAGTTGAACTAGCTCTATAAGCTAGTTCAAATAATTTTACACTAGAGCTGAACTAGCTCTATAGCCTAGTACAAATAATTTTACACTAGAGTTGAACTAGCTCTATAAGCTAGTTCAAATAATTTTACACTAGAGTTGAACTAGCACTATAGCCTATTACAAATAATTTTACACTAGAGTTGAACTAGGTCTATAGCCTAGTACAAATTATTTTACACTAGAGTTGAACTAGCTCTATAAGCTAGTTAAAATAATTTTACACTATAGTTGAACTAGCTCTATAGCCTAGTACAAAGAATTTTACACTAGAGTTGAACTAGTTCTATAAGCTAGTTCAAATAATTTTACAATAGAGTTGAACTAGCTCTATAGCCTAGTACAAATAATTTTACACTAGAGTTGAACTAGCTCTATAAGCTAGTTCAAATAATTTTACACTAGAGTTGAACTAGCTCTATAAGCTAGTTGAAATAAATTTTTCACTAGAGTTGCTCTAGCTCTATAGCCTAG
>NC_057812.1:75566263-75570875 GCF_018294505.1 Triticum aestivum | reverse complement strand
CTCTATAAGCTAGTTGAAATAAATTTTTCACTAGAGTTTCTCTAGCTCTATAGCCTAGTACAAATAATTTGACACTAGCGTTGAACTAGCTCTATAAGCTAGTTCAAATAATTTTACACTCGAGTTGAACTAGCTCTATAGCCTAGTACAAATAATCTTACACTAGAGTTGAACTAGCTCTATAAGCTAGTTCAAATAATTTCACACTAGAGTTGAACTAGGACTATAGCCTAGTACAAATTATTTTACACTAGAGTGGAACTAGCTCTATAGCCCAGTACAAATAATTTTACACTAGAGTTGAACTAGCCCTATACCCTAGTACAAATAATTTTACAATATAATTGAACTAGCTGTATAAGCTAGTTGAAATAATTTTACACTAGAGTTGAGCTAGCTCTATAAGCTAGTTCAAATAATTTTACACTAGAGCTGAACTTTCTCTATAAGCCTAGTACAAATAATTTTACGCTAGAGTTGAACTAGCTCTATATGCTAGTTAAAATAATTTTACAATAGAGTTCACCTAGCTCTATAGCCTAATACAAATGATTTTACAATAGAGTTGAACTAGTTCTATAGCCTATTACAAATGATTTTACACAAGAGTTGTACTAGCTCTATAAGCTAGTTCAAATAATTTTACAGTATAGTTGAACTAGCTCTATAAGCTAGTTAAAATAATTTTACACTAGAGTTGAACTGGCTCTATAGCCTACTACAAATAAGTTTACACTAGAGTTGAAATAGCACTATAAGCTAGTTTAAATAATTTACACTAGAGTTGAACTAGCTCTATAAGCTAGTTGAAATAAATTTTTCACTAGAGTTGCACTAGTTCTATAGCCTAGTACAAATAATTTGACACTAGCGTTGAACTAGCTCTATAAGCTAGTTCAAATAATTTTACACTCGAGTTGAAATAGCTCTCTAGCCTAGTACAAATAATTTTACACTAGAGTCGAACTAGCTCTATAAGCTAGTTAAAATAATTTGACACTAGAGTTGAACTAGCTCTATAAGCTAGTTCAAATAATTTTACACTAGAGCTGAACTAGCTCTATAGCCTAGTACAAATAATCTTATTCTAGAGTTGAACTAGCTCTATAAGCTAGTTCAAATAATTTCACACTAGAGTTGAACTAGCACTATAGCCTATTACAAATTATTTTACACTAGAGTGGAACTAGCTCTATAGCCCAGTACAAATAATTTTACACTAGAGTTGAACTAGCTCTATACCCTAGTACAAATAATTTTACAATATAATTGAACTAGCTGTATAAGCTAGTTGAAATAATTTTACACTAGAGTTGAGCTAGCTCTATAAGCTAGTTTAAATAATTTTACACTAGACCTGAACTTTCTCTATAACCCTAGTACAAATAATTTTACGCTAGAGTTGAACTAGCTCTATAAGCTAGTTAAAATAATTTTACAATAGAGTTGACCTAGCTCTATGGCCTAATACAAATGATTTTACACTAGAGTTGAACTAGTTCTATAGCCTATTACAAATGATTTTACACAAGAGTTGCTCTAGCTCTATACGCTAGTTCAAATAATTTTACAGTAGAGTTGAACTAGCTCTATAAGCTAGTTAAAATAATTTTACACTAGAGTTGAACTGGCTCTATAGCCTACTACAAATAATTTTACACTAGAGTTGAAATAGCACCATAAGCTAGTTTAAATAATTTACACTAGAGTTGAACTAGCTCTATAAGCTAGTTGAAATAAATTTTTCACTAGAGTTGCACTAGTTCTATAGCCTAGTACAAATAATTTGACAATAGCATTGAACTAGCTCTATAAGCTAGTTCAAATAATTTTACACTCGAGTTGAAATAGCTCTCTAGCCTAGTACAAATAATTTTACACTAGAGTTGAACTAGCTCTATAAGCTAGTTAAAATAATTTGACACTAGAGTTGAACTAGCTCTATAAGCTAGTTCAAATAATTTTACACTAGAGCTGAACTAGCTCTATAGCCTAGTACAAATAATTTTACACTAGAGTTGAACTAGCTCTATAAGCTAGTTCAAATAATTTTACACTAGAGTTGAACTAGCACTATAGCCTATTACAAATAATTTTACACTAGAGTTGAACTAGGTCTATAGCCTAGTACAAATTATTTTACACTAGAGTTGAACTAGCTCTATAAGCTAGTTAAAATAATTTTACACTATAGTTGAACTAGCTCTATAGCCTAGTACAAAGAATTTTACACAAGAGTTGAACTAGTTCTATAAGCTAGTTCAAATAATTTTACAATAGAGTTGAACTAGCTCTATAGCCTAGTACAAATAATTTTACACTAGAGTTGAACTAGCTCTATAAGCTAGTTCAAATAATTTTACACTAGAGTTGAACTAGCTCTATAAGCTAGTTGAAATAAATTGTTCACTAGAGTTGCTCTAGCTCTATAGCCTAGGACAAATAATTTGACACTAGCGTTGAACTAGCTCTATAAGCTAGTTCAAATAATTTTACACTCGAGTTGAACTAGCTCTATAGCCTAGTACAAATAATCTTATACTAGAGTTGAACTAGCTCTATAAGCTAGTTCAAATAATTTCACACTAGAGTTGAACTAGCACTATAGCCTAGTACAAAATATTTTACACTAGAGTGGAACTAGCTCTATAGCCCAGTACAAATAATTTTACACTAGAGTTGAACTAGCTCTATACCCTAGTACAAATAATTTTACAATATAATTGAACTAGCTGTATAAGCTAGTTGAAATAATTTTACACAAGAGTTGAGCTAGCTCTATAAGCTAGTTCAAATAATTTTACACTAGAGCTGAACTTTCTCTATAACCCTAGTACAAATAATTTTACGCTAGAGTTGAACTAGCTCTATAAGCTAGTTAAAATAATTTTACAATAGAGTTGACCTAGCTCTATGGCCGAATACAAATGATTTTACACTAGAGTTGAACTAGTTCTATAGCCTATTACAAATGATTTTACACAAGAGTTGTACTAGCTCTATACGCTAGTTCAAATAATTTTACAGTAGAGTTGAACTAGCTCTATAAGCTAGTTAAAATAATTTTACACTAGAGTTGAACTGGCTCTATAGCCTACTACAAATAATTTTACACTAGAGTTGAAATAGCACTATAAGCTAGTTTAAATAATTTACACTAGAGTTGAACTAGCTCTATAAGCTAGTTGAAATAAATTTTTCACTAGAGTTGCACTAGTTCTATAGCCTAGTACAAATAATTTGACACTAGCGTTGAACTAGCTCTATAAGCTAGTTCAAATAATTTTACACTCGAGTTGAAATAGCTCTCTAGCCTAGTACAAATAATTTTACACTAGAGTTGAACTAGCTCTATAAGCTAGTTAAAATAATTTGACACTAGAGTTGAACTAGCTCTATAAGCTAGTTCAAATAATTTTACACTAGAGCTGAACTAGCTATATAGCCTAGTACAAATAATTTTACACTAGAGTTGAACTAGCTCTATAAGCTAGTTCAAATAATTTTACACTAGAGTTGAACTAGCACTATAGCCTATTACAAATAATTTTACACTAGAGTTGAACTAGGTCTATAGCCTAGTACAAATTATTTTACACTAGAGTTGAACTAGCTCTATAAGCTAGTTAAAATAATTTTACACTATAGTTAAACTAGCTCTATAGCCTAGTACAAAGAATTTTACACTAGAGTTGAACTAGTTCTATAAGCTAGTTCAAATAATTTTACAATAGAGTTGAACTAGCTCTATAGCCTAGTACAAATAATTTTACACTAGAGTTGAACTAGCTCTATAAGCTAGTTCAAATAATTTTACACTAGAGTTGAACTAGCTCTATAAGCTAGTTGAAATAAATTTTTCACTAGAGTTGCTCTAGCTCTATAGCCTAGGACAAATAATTTGACACTAGCGTTGAACTAGCTCTATAAGCTAGTTCAAATAATTTTACACTCGAGTTGAACTAGCTCTATAGCCTAGTACAAATAATCTTATACTAGAGTTGAACTAGCTCTATAAGCTAGTTCAAATAATTTCACACTAGAGTTGAACTAGCACTATAGCCTAGTACAAAATATTTTACACTAGAGTGGAACTAGCTCTATAGCCCAGTACAAATAATTTTACACTAGAGTTGAACTAGCTCTATACCCTAGTACAAATAATTTTACAATATAATTGAACTAGCTGTATAAGCTAGTTGAAATAATTTTACACTAGAGTTGAGCTAGCTCTATAAGCTAGTTCAAATAATTTTACACTAGAGCTGAACTTTCTCTATAACCCTAGTACAAATAATTTTACACTAGAGTTGAACTAGCTCTATAAGCTAGTTAAAATAATTTTACAATAGAGTTGACCTAGCTCTATGGCCTAATACAAATGATTTTACACTAGAGTTGAACTAGTTGTATAGCCTATTACAAATGATTTTACACAAGAGTTGTACTAGCTCTATACGCTAGTTCAAATAATTTTTACAGTAGAGTTGAACTAGCTCTATAAGCTAGTTAAAATAATTTTACACTAGAGTTGAACTGGCTCTATAGCCTACTACAAATAATTTTACACTAGAGTTGAAATAGCACTATAAGCTAGTTTAAATAATTTACA
>NC_057812.1:75555274-75562282 GCF_018294505.1 Triticum aestivum | reverse complement strand
CAGCGCGCGCCCACGCGCTCCCGTGCGCCCCCGCGCGCGCGACCCGCACCATCCAGCCGTAGCCACGACGCCCGTCGCCCCTGCTTCCGACTCCCACCGCCGTCTCTGCCCTGCGGCTCCTGGCCGCGTCTGCCCGGGGAGCCGTCGTCGTCCGACGCCTCATCCCACTCCCGCTACGTCAGCCGTCCGCTGCGGCGATCCTCTCAGCCAACCGCGCCGCCCTGCTCCGGTCGTCGGAGCCAGGCCGCACGCCCGCTGCCCCGCGGCGCCTCGTCGGGCTGGCGCTCGTCGCCCGACCCACCCGGCGCCCGTAATCGTGCGCCCGCTAAGGCACTTAGGCCTATGACATGTGGGGTCCCACACCCCAGCCCCAGAGCGGTTTTATAAAAAAAGAAAAAGAAAAAAAAAGAATTAAAAAAAAGATATTAAATAAATAAATAATAATTAAATTAATTAATTAATTAAGGAATTAATTAAGTTAATTAATCATAATTAGATTAACCTAATTAACTAATTAGTTTAATTAAACAGTGATTAGATTAGCTAAACATTAATTTGACTAAACAGTCAATGACGAACGGGACCCACCTGTCGGGTTGACTCAGTCAACCCCTGTTGACTGCTGACGTCAGCATGACATCATGCTGACGTCATAAATACATTTTTTTTGAATTAATTAAATAAATAATTAAATTCCAAAATTGTTAAAATCTTTTAAAAATCATATCTTTTAATCCGTAACTCGGATTAAAATATTTTCAACATGAAAGTTGCTCAGAACGACGAGACGATTCCGGATACGCAGTCCGTTCGTCCACCACACCCCCCTAACCTATCGAACCCGCAACTTTCCCCCTCCGGCTCCTCTGCCCGAAAACACGAAACACCGGGAATACTTTCCCGGATGATTCCCCCTTGACCAGTACCACCTTATACCATGTTAGGGCACGCCTAGCATCGCTTCTTGACATGTCATGCATCGATATGCATCTGTTTACTTGGTATTCATTGTTTCTTCCCCCTCTTCTCTCCGGTAGACTACGAGACCGACGCTGCTGCTGCCCAGTTCGACTACGGAGTTGACGACCCCTCTCTCTTGCCAGAGCAACCAGGCAAGCCCCCCCCTTGATCACCAGATATCGCCTATTCTTCTCTATACTGCTTGCATTAGAGTAGTGTAGCATGTTACTGCTTTCCGTGGATCCTATTCTGATGCATAGCCTGACATTGTTGCTACACCTGTTGATACCTTACCTGCAATCCTAAATGCTTAGTATAGGATGCTAGTTTATCATCATTGGCCCTACATTCTTGTCAGTCTGCCTTGCTATACTATTGGGCCGTGATCACCTGGGAGGTGATCACGGGTATATACTATACATACTACATACTACACAGATGGTGACTAAAGTCGGGTCAGCTCGAAGAGTACCCGCGAGTGATTCACGGATTGGGGGCTGAAAGGACCTTTGTCCCGACGGCCCTCTGTGTGGATCTTTGTGGCGGAGCAGCAGGGCAGGTTGAGACCACCTAGGAGACAGGTGGGTCTGGCCCTGTTCGGCGTTCGCGGATACTTAACACGCTTAACGAGATCTTGGTATTTGATCTGAGTCTGGCTACGAGCCTATACGCACTAACCATCTACGTGGGAGTAGTTATGGGTATCCCGACGTCGTGGTATCAGCCGAAGCACTTCAGACGTCAGCGACGGAGCGGCGCGCGCCGGGTTGGACTGCGTTAACGCAACTTCCTTTGTAATGGAGGTTGCTAGGTCTTCTCACCGGCCGCGTACGCAACGTGCAGGTGTGCTCAGGGCGATGGGCCCAGACCCCTGCGCGCTTAGGTTTAGACCGGCGTGCTGGCCTCTCTGTTTTGCCTAGGTGGGGCTGCGACGTGTTGATCTTCCGAGGCCGGGCATGACCCAGGAAAGTGTGTCCGGCCAAATGGGATCGAGCGTGTTGGGCTATGTGGTGCACCCCTGCAGGGAAGTTTAATCTATTCGAATAGCCGTGATCTTCGGTAACAGGACGACTTGGAGTTGTACCTTGACCTTATGACAACTAGAACCGGATACTTAATAAAACACACCCTTCCAAGTGCCAGATACAACCGGTGGTCGCTCTACCTCAGGGATATGAGGAGGGGATCGCCGGGTAGGATTATGCTATGAGATGTTACTTGGAGATGCTACTTGGAGGACGTCGGCCTACCCTCTTCTGCCTGTTGCAAGACGAAGGTGACCAGAAGCGTAGTCTTCGATAAGACTAGCTATCCCCCTCTTATTCTGGCATTCTGCAGTTCAGTCCACTAATATGGCCTCCTTACACATATACCCATGCATATGTAGTGTAGTTCCTTGCTTGCGAGTACTTTGGATGAGTACTCACGGTTGCTTTCTCCCCCCTTTCTCCCCTGTCCTTTCTTTCTGGTTGTCGCAACCAGATGCTGGAGTCCAGGAGCCAGACGCCACCGTCGACGATGACCCCTACTACATCGGAGGTGCCTACTACTACGTGCTGCCCGCTGACGACGACCTGGAGTAGTTAGGAGGATCCCAGGCAGGAGGCCTGCGCCTCTTTCGATCTGTATCCCAGTTTGTGCTAGCCTTCTTAAGGCAAACTTGTTTAACTCAGGTCTGTACTCAGATATTGTTGCTTCCGCTGACTCGTCTATGATCGAGCACTTGTATTCGAGCCCTCGAGGCCCCTGGCTTGTATTATGATGCTTGTATGACTTATTTTATTTGTAGAGTTGTGTTGTGATATCTTCCCGTGAGTCCCTGATCTTGATCGTACACATTTGCGTGCATGATTAGTGTACGATTGAATCGGGGGCGTCACATAGTTCTATAAGCTAGTTCAAATAATTTTACACTCGAGTTGAACTAGCTCTATAGCCTAGTACAAATAATCTTACACTAGAGTTGAACTAGCTCTATAAGCTAGTTCAAATAATTTCACACTAGAGTTGAACTAGCACTATAGCCTAGTACAAATTATTTTACACTAGAGTGGAACTAGCTCTATAGCCTAGTACAAATAATTTTACACTAGAGTTGAACTAGCTCTATACCCTAGTACAAATAATTTTACAATATAATTGAACTAGCTGTATAAGCTAGTTGAAATAATTTTACACTAGAGTTGAGCTAGCTCTCTAAGCTAGTTCAAATAATTTTACACTAGAGCTGAACTTTCTCTATAAGCCTAGTACAAATAATTTTACACTAGAGTTGAACTAGCTCTATAAGCGAGTTCAAATAATTTTACAATAGAGTTGAACTAGCTCTATCGCCTAGTACAAATAATTTTACACTAGAGTTGAACTAGCTCTATAACCTAGTTGAAATAATTTTACACTAGAGTTGCACTAGCTCTATAGCCTAGTACAAATAATTTTACACTAGAGTTGAACTAGCTCTATAAGCTAGTTCAAATAATTTTTACACTAGAGTTGAACTAGCTCTATAGCCTAGTACAAATAATTTTACACTACAGTTGACATAATTTTACACTAGAGTTGAGCCAGCTCTATAAGCTAGTTCAAATAATTTTACACTGGAGTTGAACTAGCTTTATAGGCTAGTACAAATAATTTTACACTAGAGTTGAACTAGCTCTATAAGCTAGTTAAAATAATTTTACAATAGAGTTGACCTAGCTCTCTATAGCCTAATACAAATGATTTTACACTAGAGTTGAACTAGTTCTATAGCCTACTACAAATAATTTTACAATAGAGTTGAACTAGCACTATAAGCAAGTTCAAATAATTTTACACTAGAGTTGAACTAGCTCTATAAGCTACTTGAAATAAATTTTTCACTAGAATTGCACTAGCTCTATAGCCTAGTACAAATAATTTGACACTAGCGTTGAACTAGCTCTATAAGCTAGTTCAAATAATTTTACACTCGAGTTGAACTAGCTCTATAGCCTAGTACAAATAATTTTACACTAGAGTTGAACTAGCTCTATAAGCTAGTTCAAATAATTTCACACTAGAGTTGAACTAGCACTATAGCCTTGTACAAATAATTTTACACTAGAGTTTAACTCGATCTATAGCCTAGTACAAATAATTTTACACTAGAGTTGAACTAGCTCTATAAGCTAGTTAAATAATTTTACACTATAGTTGAACTAGCTGTATAAGCTAGTTCAAATAATTTTACACTAGAGTTGAACTAGCTCTATAGCCTAGTACAAATAATTTTACACTAGAGTTGAACTAGCTCTATAGCCTAGTACAAATAATTTTACACTAGAGTTGAACTAGTTCTATAGCCTATTACAAATGATTTTACACTAGAGTTGTACTAGCTCTATAAGCTAGTTCAAATAATTTTACAGTAGAGTTGAACTAGCTCTATAAGCTAGTTAAAATAATTTTACACTAGAGTTGAACTAGCTCTATAGCCTACTACAAATAATTTTACACTAGAGTGGAAATAGCACTATAAGCTAGTTCAAATAATTTTACACTAGAGTTGAACTAGCTCTATAAGCTAGTTGAAATAAATTTTTCACTAGAGTTGCACTAGTTCTATAGCCTAGTACAAATAATTTGACACTAGCGTTGAACTAGCTCTATAAGCTAGTTCAAATAATTTTACACTCGAGTTGAACTAGCTCTCTAGCCTAGTACAAATAATTTTACACTAAAGTTGAACTAGCTCTATAAGCTAGTTAAAATAATTTTACACTAGAGTTGAACTAGCTCTATAAGCTAGTTCAAATAATTTTACACTAGAGTTGAACTAGCTCTATAGCCTAGTACAAATAATTTTACACTAGAGTTGAACTAGCTCTATAAGCTAGTTCAAATAATTTTACACTAGAGTTGAACTAGCATTATAGCCTATTACAAATAATTTTACACTAGAGTTGAACTAGCTCTATAGCCTAGTACAAATTATTTTACACTAGAGTTGAACTAGCTCTATAAGCTAGTTAAAATAATTTTACACTATAGTTGAACTAGCTCTATAACCTAGTACAAAGAATTTTACACTAGAGTTGAACTAGTTCTATAAGCTAGTTCAAATAATTTTACAATAGAGTTGAACTAGCTCTATAGCCTAGTACAAATAATTTTACACTAGAGTTGAACTAGCTCTATAAGCTAGTTCAAATAATTTTACAATAGAGTTGAACTAGCTCTATAGCCTAGTACAAATAATTTTACACTAGAGTTGAACTAGCTCTATAAGCAAGTTGAAATAATTTTACACTAGAGTTACACTAGCTCTATAGCCTAGTACAAATAATTTTACACTACAGTTGAACTAGCTCTATAAGCTAGTTCAAATAATTTTACACTAGAGTTGAACTAGCTCTATAGCCTAGTACAAATAATTTTACACTACAATTGAACTAGCTCTATAAGCTAGTTGACATAATTTCACACTAGAGTTGAGCCAGCACTATAAGCTAGTTCAAATAATTTTACACTGGAGTTGAACTAGCTTTATAGGCTAGTACAAATAATTTTACACTAGAGTTGAACTAGCTCTATAAGCTAGTTCAAATAATTTTACACTAGAGTTGAACTAGCTCTATAGCCTAGTACAAATAATTTTACACTACAATTGAACTAGCTCTATAAGCTAGTTGAAATAATTTTACACTAGAGTTGAGCTAGCTCTATAAGCTAGTTCAAATAATTTTACACTAGAGTTGAACTAGCAATATACGCTAGTTCAAATAATTTTACACTAGAGTTGAACTAGCTCTATAGCCTAGTACAAATAATTTTACACTAGAGTTGAACTAGCTCTATAAACTAGTTAAAATAATTTTACACTATAGTTGAACTAGCTCTATAGCCTAGTACAAAGAATTTTACACTAGAGTTGAACTAGCTCTATAAGCTAGTTCAAATAATTTTACAATAGAGTTGAACTAGCTCTATAGCCTAGTACAAATAATTTTACACTAGAGTTGAACTAGCTCTATAAGAAAGTTGAAATAATTTTACACCAGAGTTGCACTAGCTCTATAGCCTAGTACAAATAATTTTACACTAGAGTTGAACTAGCTCTATAAGCTAGTTCAAATAATTTTACAGTAGAGTTGAACTAGCTCTATAGCCTAGTACAAATAATTTTACACTACAATTGAACTAGCTCTATAAGCTAGTTGACATAATTTTACACTAGAGTTGAGCCAGCTCTATAAGCTAGTTCAAATAATTTTACACTGGAGTTGAACTAGCTTTAAAGACTTGTACAAATAATTTTACACTAGAGTTGAACTAGCTCTATAAGCTAGTTAAAATAATTTTACAATGTAGTTGACCTAGCGCTATAGCCTAATACAAATGATTTTACACTAGAGTTGAACTAGTTTTATAGCCTATTACAAATGATTTTACACTAGAGTTGACCTAGCTCTATAAGCTAGTTCAAATAATTCTACACTAGAGTGGAACTAGCTCTATAGCCTACTACAAATAATTTTCCACTAGAGTTGAACTAACACTATAAGCTAGTTCAAATAATTTTACACTAGAGTTGAACTAGCTCTATAAGCTAGTTGAAATAAATTTTTCACTAGAGTTGCTCTAGCTCTATAGCCTAGTACAAATAATTTGACACTAGCGTTGAACTAGCTCTATAAGCTAGTTCAAATAATTTTACACTCGAGTTGAACTAGCTCTATAGCCTAGTACAAATAATTTTACACTAGAGTTGAACTAGCTCTATAAGCTAGTTCAAATAATTTTACACTAGAGTTGAACTAGCTCTATAGCCTAGTACAAATAATTTTACACTAGAGTTGAACTAGCTCTATAAGCTAGTTCAAATAATTTTACACTAGAGTTGAACTAGCATTATAGCCTATTACAAATAATTTTACACTAGAGTTGAACTAGCTCTATAGCCTAGTACAAATTATTTTACACTAGAGTTGAACTAGCTCTATAAGCTAGTTAAAATAATTTTACACTATAGTTGAACTAGCTCTATAACCTAGTACAAAGAATTTTACACTAGAGTTGAACTAG
>NC_057812.1:75553023-75554297 GCF_018294505.1 Triticum aestivum | reverse complement strand
TTGAAATAATTTTACACTAGAGTTACACTAGCTCTATAGCCTAGTACAAATAATTTTACACTACAGTTGAACTAGCTCTATAAGCTAGTTCAAATAATTTTACACTAGAGTTGAGCCAGCACTATAAGCTAGTTCAAATAATTTTACACTGGAGTTGAACTAGCTTTATAGGCTAGTACAAATAATTTTACACTAGAGTTGAACTAGCTCTATAAGCTAGTTAAAATAATTTTACAATAGAGTTGATCTAGCTCTCTATAGCCTAATACAAATGATTTTACACTAGAGTTGAACTAGTTCTATAGCCTACTACAAATAATTTTACAATAGAGTTGAACTAGCACTATAAGCTAGTTCAAATAATTTTACACTAGAGTTGAACTAGCTCTATAAGCTAGTTGAAATAAATTTTTCACTAGAGTTACACTAGCTCTATAGCCTAGTACAAATAATTTGACACCAGCGTTGAACTAGCTCTATAAGCTAGTTCAAATAATTTTACACTCGAGTTGAACTAGCTCTATAGCCTAGTACAAATAATTTTACACTAGAGTTGAACTAGCTCTATAAGCTAGTTCAAATAATTTCACACTAGAGTTGAGCTAGCACTATAGCCTAGTACAAATAATTTTACACTAGAGTTGAACTAGCTCTATAGCCTAGTACAAATAATTTTACACTAGAGTTGAACTAGCTCTATAAGCTAGTTAAAATAATTTTACACTATAGTTGAACTAGCTGTATAAGCTAGTTCAAATAATTTTACACTAGAGTTGAACTAGCTCTATATCCTAGTACAAATAATTTTACACTAGAGTTGTACTAGTTCTATAGCCTATTACAAATGATTTTACACTAGATTTGTACTAGCTCTATAAGCTAGTTCAAATAATTTTACAGTAGAGTTGAACTAGCTCTATAAGCTAGTTAAAATAATTTTACACTAGAGTTGAACTAGCTCTGTAGCCTACTACAAATAATTTTACACTAGAGTTGAAATAGCACTATAAGCTAGTTCAAATAATTTTACACTAGAGTTGAACTAGCTCTATAAGTTAGTTGAAATAAATTTTTCACTAGAGTTGCACTAGTTCTATAGCCTAGTACAAATAATTTGACACTAGCGTTGAACTAGCTCTATAAGCTAGTTCAAATAATTTTACACTCGAGTTGAACTAGCTCTCTAGCCTAGTACAAATAATTTTACACTAGAGTTGAACTAGCTCTATAAGCTAGTTAAAATAATTTGACACTAGAGTTGAACTAGCTCTATA
>NC_057812.1:75550008-75551987 GCF_018294505.1 Triticum aestivum | reverse complement strand
CTAGTACAAATAATTTTACACTAGAGTTGAACTAGCTCTATAAGCTAGTTGAAATAAATTTTTCACTAGAGTTGCACTAGCTCTATAGCCTAGTACAAATAATTTGACACCAGCGTTGAACTAGCTCTATAAGCTAGTTCAAATAATTTTACACTCGAGTTGAACTAGCTCTATAGCCTAGTACAAATAATTTTACACTAGAGTTGAACTAGCTCTATAAGCTAGTTCAAATAATTTCACACTAGAGTTGAATTAGCACTATAGCCTAGTACAAATTATTTTACACTAGAGTTGAACTAGCTCTATACCCTAGTACAAATAATTTTACAATATAATTGAACTAGCTGTATAAGCTAGTTGAAATAATTTTACACTAGAGTTGAGCTAGCTCTATAAGCTAGTTCAAATAATTTTACACTAGAGCTGAACTTTCTCTATAATCCTAGTACAAATAATTTTACGCTAGAGTTGAACTAGCTCTATAAGCTATTTCAAATAATTTTACACTAGAGTTGAACTAGCTCTATACCCTAGTACAAATAATTTTACAATATAATTGAACTAGCTGTATAAGCTAGTTGAAATAATTTTACACTAGAGTTGAGCTAGCTCTATAAGCTAGTTCAAATAATTTTACACTAGAGCTGAACTTTCTCTATAATCCTAGTACAAATAATTTTACGCTAGAGTTGAACTAGCTCTATAAGCTAGTTCAAATAATTTTACACTAGAGCTGAACTAGCTCTATAGCCTAGTACAAATAATTTTACACTAGAGTTGAACTAGCTTTATAAGCTAGTTCAAATAATTTTACACTAGAGTTGAACTAGCACTATAGCCTATTAGAAATAATTTTACACTAGAGTTGAACTAGCTCTATAGCCTAGTACAAATTATTTTACACTAGAGTTGAACTAGCTCTATAAGCTAGTTAAAATAATTTTACACTATAGTTAAACTAGCTCTATAGCCTAGTACAAATAATTTTACACTAGAGTTGAACTAGCTCTATAAGCAAGTTGAAATAATTTTACACTAGAGTTGCACTAGCTCTATAGCCTAGTACAAATAATTTTAGACTAGAGTTGAACTAGCTCTATAAGCTAGTTCAAATAATTTTTACACTAGAGTTGAACTAGCTCTATAGCCTAGTACAAATAATTTTACACTACAATTGAACTAGCTCTATAAGCTAGTTGAGATAATTTTACACTAGAGTTGAGCCAGCTCTATAAGCTAGTTCAAATAATTTTACACTGGAGTTGAACTAGCTCTATAGCCTATTACAAATAATTTTACACTAGAGTTGAAATAGCACTATAAGCTAGTGCAAATAATTTTACACTAGAGTTTAACTAGCTCTATAAGTTAGTTGAAATAAATTTTTCACTAGAGTTGCACTAGTTCTATAGCCTAGTACAAATAATTTGACACTAGCGTTGAACTAGCTCTATAAGCTAGTTCAAATAATTTTGCACTCGAGTTGAACTAGCTCTCTAGCCTAGTACAAATAATTTTACACTAGAGTTGAACTAGCTCTATAAGCTAGTTAAAATAATTTGACACTAGAGTTGAACTAGCTCTATAAGCTAGTTCAAATAATTTTACACTAGAGTTGAACTAGCTCTATAGCCTAGTACAAATAATTTTACACTAGAGTTGAACTAGCTCTATAAGCTAGTTCAAATAATTTTACACTAGAGTTGAACTAGCACTATAGCCTATTACAAATAATTTTACACTAGAGTTGAACTAGCTCTATAGCTTAGTACAAATTATTTTACACTAGAGTTGAACTAGCTCTATAAGCTAGTTAAAATAATTTTACACTATAGTTGAACTAGCTCTATAACGTAGTACAAATAATTTTACACTAGAGATGAACTAGTTCTATAAGCTTGTTCAAATAATTTTACAATAGAGTTGAACTAGCTCTATAGCCTAGTACAAATAATTTTACACTAGATTTGAACTAGCTC
>NC_057812.1:75548089-75549069 GCF_018294505.1 Triticum aestivum | reverse complement strand
TAGCTCTATAAGCTAGTTCAAATAATTTTTACACTAGAGTTGAACTAGCTCTATAGCCTAGTACAAATAATTTTACACTAGAGTTGAACTAGCTCTATAAGCAAGTTGAAATAATTTTACACTAGAGTTGAGCCAGCTCTATAAGCTAGTTCAAATAATTTTACACTGGAGTTGAACTAGCTTTATAGGCTAGTACAAATAATTTTACACTAGAGTTGAACTAGCTCTATAAGCTAGTTAAAATAATTTTACAATAGAGTTGACCTAGCTCTCTATAGCCTAATACAAATGATTTTACACTAGAGTTGAACTAGTTCTATAGCCTACTACAAATAATTTTACAATAGAGTTGAACTAGCACTATAAGCTAGTTCAAATAATTTTACACTAGAGTTGAACTATCTCTATAAGCTAGTTGAAATAAATTTTTCACTAGAGTTGCACTAGCTCTATGGCCTAGTACAAATAATTTGACACTAGCATTGAACTAGCTCTATAAGCTAGTTCAAATAATTTTACACTCGAGTTGAACTAGCTCTATAAGCTAGTTAAAATAATTTTACACTATAGTTGAACTAGCTCTATAACGTAGTACAAATAATTTTACACTAGAGATGAACTAGTTCTATAAGCTTGTTCAAATAATTTTACAATAGAGTTGAACTAGCTCTATAGCCTAGTACAAATAATTTTACACTAGATTTGAACTAGCTCTATAAGCTAGTTCAAATAATTTTACAATAGAGTTGAACTAGCTCTATAGCCTAGTACAAATAATTTTACACTAGAGTTGAACTAGCTCTATAAGCAAGTTGAAATAATTTTACACTAGAGTTGCACTAGCTCTATAGCCTAGTACGAATAATTTTACACTAGAGTTGAACTAGCTCTATAAGCTAGTTCAAATAATTTTTACACTAGAGTTGAACTAGCTCTATAGCCTAGTACAAATAATTTTACACTAGAGTTGAACTAGCTCT
>NC_057812.1:75544291-75547191 GCF_018294505.1 Triticum aestivum | reverse complement strand
TTGAACTAGCACTATAGCCTAGTACAAATAATTTTACACTAGAGTTGAACTAGCTCTATAGCCTAGTACAAATAATTTTACACTAGAGTTGAACTAGCTCTATAAGCTAGTTAAAATAATTTTACACTATAGTTGAACTAGCTGTATAAGCTAGTTCAAATAATTTTACACTAGAGTTGAACTAGCTCTATTCCTAGTACAAATAATTTTACACTAGAGTTGAACTAGTTCTATAGCCTATTACAAATGATTTTACACTAGAGTTGTACTAGCTCTATAAGCTAGTTCAAATAATTGTACAGTAGAGTTCAACTAGCTCTATAAGCTAGTTAAAATAATTTTACACTAGAGTTGAACTAGCTCTATAGCCTACTACAAATAATTTTACACTAGAGTTGAAATAGCACTATAAGCTAGTTCAAATAATTTTACACTAGAGTTTAACTAGCTCTATAAGTTAGTTGAAATAAATTTTTCACTAGAGTTGCACTAGTTCTATAGCCTAGTACAAATAATTTGACACTAGCGTTGAACTAGCTCTATAAGCTAGTTCAAATAATTTTACACTCGAGTTGAACTAGCTCTATAGCCTAGTACAAATAATTTTACACTAGAGTTGAACTAGCTCTATAAGCAAGTTGAAATAATTTTACAATAGAGTTGCACTAGCTCTATAGCCTAGTACAAATAATTTTACACTAGAGTTGAACTAGCTCTATAAGCTAGTTCAAATAATTTTTACACTAGAGTTGAACTAGCTCTATAGCCTAGTACAAATAATTTTACACTACAATTGAACTAGCTCTATAAGCTAGTTGACATAATTTTACACTAGAGTTGAGCCAGCTCTATAAGCTAGTTCAAATAATTTTACACTGGAGTTGAACTAGCTTTATAGGCTAGTACAAATAATTTTACACTAGAGTTGAACTAGCTCTATAAGCTAGTTAAAATAATTTTACAATAGAGTTGACCTAGCTCTCTATAGCCTAATACAAATGATTTTACACTAGAGTTGAACTAGTTCTATAGCCTACTACAAATAATTTTACAATAGAGTTGAACTAGCACTATAAGCTAGTTCAAATAATTTTACACTAGAGTTGAACTAGCTCTATAAGCTAGTTGAAATAAATTTTTCACTAGAGTTGCACTAGCTCTATAGCCTAGTACAAATAATTTGACACTAGCGTTGAACTAGCTCTATAAGCTAGTTCAAATAATTTTACACTCGAGTTGAACTAGCTCTATAGCCTAGTACAAATAATTTTACACTAGAGTTGAACTAGCTCTATAAGCTAGTTCAAATAATTTCACACTAGAGATGAACTAGCACTATAGCCTAGTACAAATAATTTTACACTAGAGTTGAACTAGCTCTATAGCCTAGTACAAATAATTTTACACTAGAGTTGAACTAGCTCTATAAGCTAGTTAAAATAATTTTACACTATAGTTGAACTAGCTGTATAAGCTAGTTCAAATAATTTTACACTAGAGTTGAACTAGCTCTATTCCTAGTACAAATAATTTTACACTAGAGTTGAACTAGTTCTATAGCCTATTACAAATGATTTTACACTAGAGTTGTACTAGCTCTATAAGCTAGTTCAAATAATTGTACAGTAGACTTGAACTAGCTCTATAAGCTAGTTAAAATAATTTTACACTAGAGTTCAACTAGCTCTATAGCCTACTACAAATAATTTTACACTAGAGTTGAAATAGCACTATAAGCTAGTTCAAATAATTTTACACTAGAGTTGAACTAGCTCTATAAGTTAGTTGAAATAAAATTTTCACTAGAGTTGCACTAGTTCTATAGCCTAGTACAAATAATTTGACACTAGCGTTGAACTAGCTCTATAAGCTAGTTCAAATAATTTTACACTCGAGTTGAACTAGCTCTCTAGCCTAGTACAAATAATTTTACACTAGAGTTGAACTAGCTCTATAAGCTAGTTAAAATAATTTGACACTAGAGTTGAACTAGCTCTATAAGCTAGTTCAAATAATTTTACACTAGAGTTGAACTAGCACTATAAGCTTGTTCAAATAATTTTACACTAGAGTTGAACTAGCTCTATAAGCTAGTTGAAATAAATTTTTCACTAGAGTTGCACTAGTTCTATAGCGTAGTACAAATAATTTGACACTAGCATTGAACTAGCTCTATAAGCTAGTTCAAATAATTTTACACTCGAGTTGAACTAGCTCTCTAGCCTAGTACAAATAATTTTACACTAGAATTGAACTAGCTCTATAAGCTAGTTAAAATAATTTTACACTAGAGTTGAACTAGCTCTATAAGCTAGTTCAAATAATTTTACACTAAAGTTGAACTAGCTCTATAGCCTAGTACAAATAATTTTACACTAGAGTTGAACTAGCTCTATACCCTACTACAAATAACTTTACACTATAATTGAACTAGCTGTATAAGCTAGTTGAAATAATTTTACACTAGAGTTGAGCTAGCTCTATAAGCTAGTTCAAATAATTTTACACTAGAGTTCAACTTTCTCTATAAGCCTAGTACAAATGATTTTACGCTAGAGTTGAACTAGCTCTATAAGCTAGTTAAAATAATTTTACAATAGAGTTGACCTAGCTCTATAGCCTAATACAAATGATTTTACACTAGAGTTGAAATAGCACTATAAGCTAGTTCAAATAATTTACACTAGAGTTGAACTAGCTCTATAAGCTAGTTGAAATAATTTTTTCACTAGAGTTGCACTAGTTCTATAGCCTAGTACAAATAATTAGACACTAGTGTTGAACTAGCTCTATAAGCTAGTTCAAATAATTTTACACTCGAGTTGAACTAGCTCTCTAGCCTAGTACAAATAATTTTACACTAGAGTTGAACTAGCTCTATAAGCTAGTTCAAATAATTT
>NC_057812.1:75541573-75542947 GCF_018294505.1 Triticum aestivum | reverse complement strand
CTAGAGTGGAACTAGCTCTATAAGCTAGTTCAAATAATTTTACACTAGAGTTGAACTAGCTCTATAGCCTAGTACAAATTATTTTACACTAGAGTTGAACTAGCTCTATAAGCTAGTTAAAATAATTTTACACTATAGTTGAACTAGCTCTATAACCTAGTACAAAGAAGTTTAGACTAGAGTTGAACTAGTTCTATAAGCTAGTTCAAATAATTTTACAATAGAGTTGAACTAGCTCTATAGCCTAGTACAAATAATTTTACACTAGAGTTGAACTAGCTCTATAAGCTAGTTCAAATAATTTTACAATAGAGTTGAACTAGCTCTATAGCCTAGTACAAATAATTTTACACTAGAGTTGAACTAGCTCTATAAGCAAGTTGATATAATTTTACACTAGAGTTGCACTAGCTCTATAGCCTAGTACAAATAATTTTACACTAGAGTTGAACTAGCTCTATAAGCTAGTTCAAATAATTTTTACACTAGAGTTGAACTAGCTCTATAGCCTAGTACAAATAATTTTACACTAGAGTTGAACTAATTCTATAGCCTATTACAAATGATTTTACACAAGAGTTGTACTAGCTCTATAAGCTAGTTCAAATAATTTTACAGTAGAGTTGAACTAGCTCTATAAGCTAGTTAAAATAATTTTACACTAGAGTTGAACTATCTCTATAGCCTACTACAAATAATTTTACACTAGAGTTGAAATAGCACTATAAGCTTGTTCAAATAATTTTACACTAGAGTTGAACTAGCTCTATAAGCTAGTTGAAATAAATTTTTCACTAGAGTTGCACTAGTTCTATAGCCTAGTACAAATAATTTGACACTAGCGTTGAACTAGCTCTATAAGCTAGTTCAAATAATTTTACACTAGAGTGGAACTAGCTCTATAAGCTAGTTCAAATAATTTTACACTAGAGTTGAACTAGCTCTATAGCCTAGTACAAATTATTTTACACTAGAGTTGAACTAGCTCTATAGCCTAGTACAAATAATTTTACACTAGAGTTGAACTAGCTCTATAAGCTAGTTCAAATAATTTTACACTAGAGTGGAACTAGCTCTATAAGCTAGTTCAAATAATTTTACACTAGAGTTGAACTAGCTCTATAGCCTAGTACAAATAATTTTACACTAGAGCTGAACTAGCTCTATAAGCTAGTTCAAATAATTTTACACTAGAGTGGAACTAGCTCTATAAGCTAGTTCAAATAATTTTACACTAGAGTTGAACTAGCTCTATAGCCTAGTACAAATTATTTTACACTAGAGTTGAACTAGCTCTATAAGCTAGTTAAAATAATTTTACACTATAGTTGAACTAGCTCTATAACCTAGTACAAAGAAGTTTAGACTAGAGTT
>NC_057812.1:75540283-75541260 GCF_018294505.1 Triticum aestivum | reverse complement strand
CAATAGAGTTGAACTAGCTCTATAGCCTAGTACAAATAATTTTACACTAGAGTTGAACTAGCTCTATAAGCAAGTTGAAATAATTTTACACTAGAGTTGCACTAGCTCTATAGCCTAGTACAAATAATTTTACACTAGAGTTGAACTAGCTCTATAAGCTAGTTCAAATAATTTTTACACTAGAGTTAAACTAGCTCTATAGCCTAGTACAAATAATTTTACACTACAATTGAACTAGCTCTATAAGCTAGTTGACATAATTTTACACTAGAGTTGAGCCAGCTCTATAAGCTAGTCCAAATAATTTTACACTGGAGTTGAACTAGCTTTATAGGCTAGTACAAATAATTTTACACTAGAGTTGAACTAGCTCTATAAGCTAGTTAAAATAATTTTACAATAGAGTTGACCTAGCTCTCTATAGACTAATACAAATGATTTTACACTAGAGTTGAACTAGTTCTATAGCCTACTACAAATAATTTTACAATAGAGTTGAACTAGCACTATAAGCTAGTTCAAATAATTTTACACTAGAGTTGAACTAGCTCTATAAGCTAGTTGAAATAAATTTTTCACTAGAGTTGCACTAGCTCTATAGCTTACTACAAATAATTGGACACTAGCGTTGAACTAGCTCTATAAGCTAGTTCAAATAATTTTACACTCGAGTTGAACTAGCTCTATAGCCTAGTACAAATAATTTTACACTAGAGTTGAACTAGCTCTATAAGCTAGTTCAAATAATTTCACACTAGAGTTGAACTAGCACTATAGCCTAGTACAAATAATTTTACACTAGAGTTGAACTAGCTCTATAGCCTAGTACAAATAATTTTACACTAGAGTTGAACTAGCTCTATAAGCTAGTTAAAATAATTTTACACTATAGTTGAACTAGCTGTATAAGCTAGTTCAAATAATTTTACACTAGAGTTGAACTAGCTCTATAGCCTAGTACAAATAATTTTACACTA
>NC_057812.1:75537570-75540073 GCF_018294505.1 Triticum aestivum | reverse complement strand
ACTAGAGTTGAACTAGTTCTATAAGCTAGTTCAAATAATTTTACAATAGAGTTGAACTAGCTCTATAGCCTAGTACAAATAATTTTACACTAGAGTTGAACTAGCTCTATAAGCTAGTTCAAATAATTTTACAATAGAGTTGAACTAGCTCTATAGCCTAGTACAAATAATTTTACACTAGAGTTGAACTAGCTCTATAAGCAAGTTGATATAATTTTACACTAGAGTTGCACTAGCTCTATAGCCTAGTACAAATAATTTTACACTAGAGTTGAACTAGCTCTATAAGCTAGTTCAAATAATTTTTACACTAGAGTTGAACTAGCTCTATAGCCTAGTACAAATAATTTTACACTACAATTGAACTAGCTCTATAAGCTAGTTGACATAATTTTACACTAGAGTTGAGCCAGCTCTATAAGCTAGTCCAAATAATTTTACACTGGAGTTGAACTAGCTTTATAGGCTAGTACAAATAATTTTACACTAGAGTTGAACTAGCTCTATAAGCTAGTTAAAATAATTTTACAATAGAGTTGACCTAGCTCTCTATAGCCTAATACAAATGATTTTACACTAGAGTTGAACTAGTTCTATAGCCTACTACAAATAATTTTACAATAGAGTTGAACTAGCACTATAAGCTAGTTCAAATAATTTTACACTAGAGTTGAACTAGCTCTATAAGCTAGTTGAAATAAATTTTTCACTAGAGTTGCACTAGCTCTATAGCCTACTACAAATAATTGGACACTAGCGTTGAACTAGCTCTATAAGCTAGTTCAAATAATTTTACACTCGAGTTGAACTAGCTCTATAGCCTAGTACAAATAATTTTACACTAGAGTTGAACTAGCTCTATAAGCTAGTTCAAATAATTTCACACTAGAGTTGAACTAGCACTATAGCCTAGTACAAATAATTTTACACTAGAGTTGAACTAGCTCTATAGCCTAGTACAAATAATTTTACACTAGAGTTGAACTAGCTCTATAAGCTAGTTAAAATAATTTTACACTATAGTTGAACTAGCTGTATAAGCTAGTTCAAATAATTTTACACTAGAGTTGAACTAGCTCTATAGCCTAGTACAAATAATTTTACACTAGAGTTGAACTAATTCTATAGCCTATTACAAATGATTTTACACAAGAGTTGTACTAGCTCTATAAGCTAGTTCAAATAATTTTACAGTAGAGTTGAACTAGCTCTATAAGCTAGTTAAAATAATTTTACACTAGAGTTGAACTAGCTCTATAGCCTACTACAAATAATTTTACACTAGAGTTGAAATAGCACTATAAGCTTGTTCAAATAATTTTACACTAGAGTTGAACTAGCCCTATAAGCTAGTTGAAATAAATTTTTCACTAGAGTTGCACTAGTTCTATAGCCTAGTACAAATAATTTGACACTAGCGTTGAACTAGCTCTATAAGCTAGTTCAAATAATTTTACACTCGAGTTGAACTATCTCTCTAGCCTAGTACAAATAATTTTACACTAGAGTTGAACTAGCTCTATAAGCTAGTTAAAATAATTTTACACTAGAGTTGAACTAGCTCTATAAGCTAGTTCAAATAATTTTACACTAGAGTTGAACTAGCTCTATAGCCTAGTACAAATAATTTTACACTAGAGTTGAACTAGCTCTGTACCCTAGTACAAATAATTTTGCACTATAATTGAACTCGCTGTATAAGCTAGTTGAAATAATTTTACACTAGAGTTGAGCTAGCTCTATAAGCTAGTTCAAATAATTTTACACTAGAGTTGAACTTTCTCTATAAGTCTAGTACAAATAATTTTACGCTAGAGTTGAACTAGCTCTATAAGCTAGTTAAAATAATTTTACAATAGAGTTGACCTAGCTCTATAGCCTAATACAAATGATTGCCTATTACAAATGATTTTACACAAGAGTTGTACTAGCTCTATAAGCTAGTTCAAATAATTTTACAGTAGAGTGGAACTAGCTCTATAGCCTACTACAAATAATTTTACACTAGAGTTGAAATAGCACTATAAGCTAGTTCAAATAATTTACACTAGAGTTGAACTAGCTCTATAAGCTAGTTGAAATAAATTTTTCACTAGAGTTGCACTAGTTCTATAGCCTAGTACAAATAATTTGACACTAGCGTTGAACTAGCTCTATAAGCTAGTTCAAATAATTTTACACTCGAGTTGAACTAGCTCTCTAGCCTAGTACAAATAATTTTACACTAGAGTTGAACTAGCTCTATAAGCTAGTTAAAATATTTTGACACTAGAGTTGAACTAGCTCTATAAGCTAGTTCAAATAATTTTACACTAGAGTTGAACTAGCTCTATAGCCTAGTACAAATAATTTTACACTAGAGTTGAACTAGCTCTATAAGCTAGTTCAAATAATTTTACACTAGAGTTGAACTAGCTCTGTAAGCTAGTTCAAATAATTTTACACTAGAGTTGAACTAGCTCTATAGCCTAGTACAAATTATTTTACACTAGAGTTGAACTAG
>NC_057812.1:75533703-75537412 GCF_018294505.1 Triticum aestivum | reverse complement strand
TGTAAGCTAGTTCAAATAATTTTACACTAGAGTTGAACTAGCTCTATAGCCTAGTACAAATAATTTTACACTAGAGTTGAACTAGTTCTATAAGCTAGTTCAAATAATTTTACAATAGAGTTGAACTAGCTCTATAGCCTAGTACAAATAATTTTACACTAGAGTTGAACTAGCTCTATAAGCTAGTTCAAATAATTTTACAATAGAGTTGAACTAGCTCTATAGCCTAGTACAAATAACTTTACACTAGAGTTGAACTAGCTCTATAAGCAAGTTGAAATAATTTTACACTAGAGTTGCACTAGCTCTATAGCCTAGTACAAATAATTTTACACTAGAGTTGAACTAGCTCTATAAGCTAGTTCAAATAATTTTTACACTAAAGTTGAACTAGCTCTATAGCCTAGTACAAATAATTTTACACTACAATTGAACTAGCTCTATAAGCTAGTTGACATAATTTTACACTAGAGTTGAGCCAGCTCTATAAGCTAGTTCAAATAATTTTACACTCGAGTTGAACTAGCTTTATAGGCTAGTACAAATAATTTTACACTAGAGTTGAACTAGCTCTATAAGCTAGTTAAAATAATTTTACAATAGAGTTGACCTAGCTCTCTATAGCCTAATACAAATGATTTTACACTAGAGTTGAACTAGTTCTATAGCCTACTACAAATAATTTTACAATAGAGTTGAACTAGCACTATAAGCTAGTTCAAATAATTTTACACTAGAGTTGAACTAGCTCTATAAGCTAGTTGAAATAAATTTTTCACTAGAGTTGCACTAGCTCTATAGCCTACTACAAATAATTTGACACTAGCGTTGAACTAGCTCTATAAGCTAGTTCAAATAATTTTACACTCGAGTTGAACTAGCTCTCTAGCCTAGTACAAATAATTTTATACTAGAGTTGAACTAGCTCTATAAGCTAGTTCAAATAATTTCACACTAGAGTTGAACTAGCACTATAGCCTAGTACAAATAATTTTACACTAGAGTTGAACTAGCTCTATAGCCTAGTACAAATAATTTTACACTAGAGTTTAACTAGCTCTATAAGCTAGTTAAAATAATTTTACACTATAGTTGAACTAGCTGTATAAGCTAGTTCAAATAATTTTACACTAGAGTTGAACTAGCTCTATAGCCTAGTACAAATAATTTTACACTGGACTTGAACTAGTTCTATAGCCTATTACAAATGATTTTACACTAGAGTTGTACTAGCTCTATAAGCTAGTTCAAATAATTTTACAGTAGAGTTGAACTAGCTCTATAAGCTAGTTAAAATAATTTTACACTAGAGTTGAACTAGCTCTATAGCCTACTACAAATAATTTTACACTAGAGTTGAAATAGCACAATAAGCTTGTTCAAATAATTTTACACTAGAGTTGAACTAGCTCTATAAGCTAGTTGAAATAAATTTTTCACTAGAGTTGCACTAGTTTTATAGCGTAGTACAAATAATTTGACACTAGCGTTGAACTAGCTCTATAAGCTAGTTCAAATAATTTTACACTCGAGTTGAACTAGCTCTCTAGACTAGTACAAATAATTTTACACTAGAGTTGAACTAGCTCTATAAGCTAGTTAAAATAATTTTACACTAGAGTAGAACTAGCTCTATAAGCTAGTTCAAATAATTTTACACTAGAGTTGAACTAGCTCTATAGCCTAGTACAAATAATTTTACACTAGAGTTGAACTAGCTCTATACCCTAGTACAAATAATTTTACACTATAATTGAACTAGCTGTATAAGCTAGTTGAAATAATTTGACACTAGCGTTGAACTAGCTCTATAAGCTAGTTCAAATAATTTTACACTAGAGTTGAACTTTCTCTATAAGCCTAGTACAAATAATTTTACGCTAGAGTTGAACTAGCTCTATAAGCTAGTTAAAATAATTTTACAATAGAGTTGACCTAGCTCTATAGCCTAATACAAATGATTTTACACTAGAGTTGAACTAGTTCTATAGCCTATTACAAATGATTTTACACAAGAGTTGTACTAGCTCTATAAGCTAGTTCAAATAATTTTACAGTAGAGTGGAACTAGCTCTATAGCCTACTACAAATAATTTTACACTAGAGTTGAAATAGCACTATAAGCTAGTTCAAATAATTTACACTAGAGTTGAACTAGCTCTATAAGCTAGTTGAAATAAATTTTTCACTAGAGTTGCACTAGTTCTATAGCCTAGTACAAATAATTTGACACTAGCGTTGAACTAGCTCTATAAGCTAGTTCAAATAATTTTACACTCGAGTTGAACTAGCTCTCTAGCCTAGTACAAATAATTTTACACTAGAGTTGAACTAGCTCTATAAGCTAGTTAAAATATTTGGACACTAGAGTTGAACTAGCTCTATAAGCTAGTTCAAATAATTTTACACTAGAGTTGAACTAGCTCTATAGCCTAGTACAAATAATTTTACACTAGAGTTGAACTATCTCTATAAGCTAGTTCAAATAATTTTACACTAGAGTTGAACTAGCTCTATAGCCTAGTACAAATAATTTTACACTAGAGTTGAACTAGCTCTATAGCCTAGTACAAATTATTTTTCACTAGAGTTGAACTAGCTCTATAAGCTAGTTAAAATAATTTTACACTATAGTTGAACTAGCTCTATAACCTAGTACAAAGAATTTTACACTAGAGTTGAACTAGTTCTATAAGCTAGTTCAAATAATTTTACACTAGGGTTGAACTAGCTCTATAGCCTAGTACAAATAATTTTACACTAGAGTTGAACTAGCTCTATAAGCTAGTTCAAATAATTTTACACTAGAGTTGAACTAGCTCTATAGCCTAGTACAAATAATTTTACACTAGAGTTGAACTAGCTCTATAAGCAAGTTGATATAATTTTACACTAGAGTTGCACTAGCTCTATAGCCTAGTACAAATAATTTTACACTAGAGTTGAACTAGCTCTATAAGCTAGTTCAAATAATTTTTACACTAGAGTTGAACTAGCTCTATAGCCTAGTACAAATAATTTTACACTACAATTGAACTAGCTCTATAAGCTAGTTGACATAATTTTACACTAGAGTTGAGCCAGCTCTGTAAGCTAGTTCAAATAATTTTACACTGGAGTTGAACTAGCTTTATAGCCTAGTACAAATAATTTTACACTAGAGTTGAACTAGCTCTATAAGCTAGTTAAAATAATTTTACACTATAGTTGAACTAGCTCTATAACCTAGTACAAAGAATTTTACACTAGAGTTGAACTAGTTCTATAAGCTAGTTCAAATAATTTTACAATAGGGTTGAACTAGCTCTATAGCCTAGTACAAATAATTTTACACTAGAGTTGAACTAGCTCTATAAGCTAGTTCAAATAATTTTACAATAGAGTTGAACTAGCTCTATAGCCTAGTACAAATAATTTTACACTAGAGTTGAACTAGCTCTATAAGCAAGTTGATATAATTTTACACTAGAGTTGCACTAGCTCTATAGCCTAGTACAAATAATTTTACACTAGAGTTGAACTAGCTCTATAAGCTAGTTCAAATAATTTTTACACTAGAGTTGAACTAGCTCTATAGCCTAGTACAAATAATTTTACACTACAATTGAACTAGCTCTATAAGCTAGTTGACATAATTTTACACTAGAGTTGAGCCAGCTCTGTAAGCTAGTTCAAATAATTTTACACTGGAGTTGAACTAGCTTTATAG
>NC_057812.1:75532979-75533693 GCF_018294505.1 Triticum aestivum | reverse complement strand
CTATAGCCTAGTACAAATAATTTTACACTAGAGTTGAACTAGCTCTATAGCCTAGTACAAATAATTTTACACTAGAGTTGAACTAGCTCTATACCCTAGTACAAATAACTTTACACTATAATTGAACTAGCTGTATAAGCTAGTTGAAATAATTTTACACTAGAGTTGAGCTAGCTCTATAAGCTAGTTCAAATAATTTTACACTAGAGTTCAACTTTCTCTATAAGCCTAGTACAAATAATTTTACGCTAGAGTTGAACTAGCTCTATAAGCTAGTTAAAATAATTTTACAATAGAGTTGACCTAGCTCTATAGCCTAATACAAATGATTTTACACTAGAGTTGAACTAGTTCTATAGCCTATTACAAATGATTTTACACAAGAGTTGTACTAGCTCTATAAGCTAGTTCAAATAATTTTACAGTAGAGTGGAACTAGCTCTATAGCCTACTACAAATAATTTTACACTAGAGTTGAAATAGCACTATAAGCTAGTTCAAATAATTTACACTAGAGTTGAACTAGCTCTATAAGCTAGTTGAAATAAATTTTTCACTAGAGTTGCACTAGTTCTATAGCCTAGTACAAATAATTTGACACTAGCGTTGAACTAGCTCTATAAGCTAGTTCAAATAATTTTACACTCGAGTTGAACTAGCTCTCTAGCCTAGTACAAATAATTTTACACTAGAGTTGAACTAGCTCTATAAGCT
>NC_057812.1:75531028-75532969 GCF_018294505.1 Triticum aestivum | reverse complement strand
AGTTCAAATAATTTTACACTAGAGTTGAACTAGCTCTATAGCCTAGTACAAATAATTTTACACTAGAGTTGAACTAGCTCTATAAGCTAGTTCAAATAATTTTACACTAGAGTTGAACTAGCACTATAGCCTATTACAAATAATTTTACACTAGAGTTGAACTAGCTCTATAGCCTAGTACAAATTATTTTTCACTAGAGTTGAACTAGCTCTATAAGCTAGTTAAAATAATTTTACACTATAGTTGAACTAGCTCTATAACCTAGTACAAAGAATTTTACACTAGAGTTGAACTAGTTCTATAAGCTAGTTCAAATAATTTTACAATAGAGTTGAACTAGCTCTATAGCCTAGTACAAATAATTTTACACTAGAGTTGAACTACCTCTATAAGCTAGTTCAAATAATTTTACAATAGAGTTGAACTAGCTCTATAGCCTAGTACAAATAATTTTACACTAGAGTTGAACTAGCTCTATAAGCAAGTTGATATAATTTTACACTAGAGTTGCACTAGCTCTATAGCCTAGTACAAATAATTTTACACTAGAGTTGAACTAGCTCTATAAGCTAGTTCAAATAATTTTTACACTAGAGTTGAACTAGCTCTATAGCCTAGTACAAATAATTTTACACTACAATTGAACTAGCTCTATAAGCTAGTTGACATAATTTTACACTAGAGTTGAGCCAGCTCTGTAAGCTAGTTCAAATAATTTTACACTGGAGTTGAACTAGCTTTATAGGCTAGTACAAATAATTTTACACTAGAGTTGAACTAGCTCTATAAGCTAGTTAAAATAATTTTACAATAGAGTTGACCTAGCTCTCTATAGCCTAATACAAATGATTTTACAATAGAGTTGAACTAGTTCTATAGCCTACTACAAATAATTTTACAATAGAGTTGAACTAGAACTATAAGCTAGTTCAAATAATTTTAGACTAGTGTTGAACTAGCTCTATAAGCTAGTTGAAATAAATTTTTCACTAGAGTTGCACTAGCTCTATAGCCTAGTACAAATAATTTGACACTAGTGTTGAACTAGCTCTATAAGCTAGTTCAAATAATTTTACACTCGAGTTGAACTAGCTCTATAGCCTAGTACAAATAATTTTACACTAGAGTTGAACTAGCTCTATAAGCTAGTTCAAATAATTTCACACTAGAGTTGAACTAGCACTATAGCCTAGTACAAATAATTTTACACTAGAGTTGAACTAGCTCTATAGCCTAGTACAAATAATTTTACACTAGAGTTGAACTAGCTCTATAGCCTAGTACAAATAATTTTACACTAGAGTTGAACTAGCTCTATACCCTAGTACAAATAACTTTACACTATAATTGAACTAGCTGTATAAGCTAGTTGAAATAATTTTACACTAGAGTTGAGCTAGCTCTATAAGCTAGTTCAAATAATTTTACACTAGAGTTCAACTTTCTCTATAAGCCTAGTACAAATAATTTTACGCTAGAGTTGAACTAGCTCTATAAGCTAGTTAAAATAATTTTACAATAGAGTTGACCTAGCTCTATAGCCTAATACAAATGATTTTACACTAGAGTTGAACTAGTTCTATAGCCTATTACAAATGATTTTACACAAGAGTTGTACTAGCTCTATAAGCTAGTTCAAATAATTTTACAGTAGAGTGGAACTAGCTCTATAGCCTACTACAAATAATTTTACACTAGAGTTGAAATAGCACTATAAGCTAGTTCAAATAATTTACACTAGAGTTGAACTAGCTCTATAAGCTAGTTGAAATAAATTTTTCACTAGAGTTGCACTAGTTCTATAGCCTAGTACAAATAATTTGACACTAGCGTTGAACTAGCTCTATAAGCTAGTTCAAATAATTTTACACTCGAGTTGAACTAGCTCTCTAGCCTAGTACAAATAATTTTACACTAGAGTTGAACTAGCTCTATAAGCT
>NC_057812.1:75523396-75531018 GCF_018294505.1 Triticum aestivum | reverse complement strand
GTTGAACTAGCTCTATAGCCTAGTACAAATAATTTTACACTAGAGTTGAACTAGCTCTATAAGCTAGTTCAAATAATTTTACAATAGAGTTGAACTAGCTCTATAGCCTAGTACAAATAATTTTACACTAGAGTTGAACTAGCTCTATAAGCAAGTTGATATAATTTTACACTAGAGTTGCACTAGCTCTATAGCCTAGTACAAATAATTTTACACTAGAGTTGAACTAGCTCTATAAGCTAGTTCAAATAATTTTTACACTAGAGTTGAACTAGCTCTATAGCCTAGTACAAATAATTTTACACTACAATTGAACTAGCTCTATAAGCTAGTTGACATAATTTTACACTAGAGTTGAGCCAGCTCTGTAAGCTAGTTCAAATAATTTTACACTGGAGTTGAACTAGCTTTATAGGCTAGTACAAATAATTTTACACTAGAGTTGAACTAGCTCTATAAGCTAGTTAAAATAATTTTACAATAGAGTTGACCTAGCTCTCTATAGCCTAATACAAATGATTTTACACTAGAGTTGAACTAGTTCTATAGCCTACTACAAATAATTTTACAATAGAGTTGAACTAGAACTATAAGCTAGTTCAAATAATTTTACACTAGTGTTGAACTAGCTCTATAAGCTAGTTGAAATAAATTTTTCACTAGAGTTGCACTAGCTCTATAGCCTAGTACAAATAATTTGACACTAGTGTTGAACTAGCTCTATAAGCTAGTTCAAATAATTTTACACTCGAGTTGAACTAGCTCTATAGCCTAGTACAAATAATTTTACACTAGAGTTGAACTAGCTCTATAAGCTAGTTCAAATAATTTCACACTAGAGTTGAACTAGCACTATAGCCTAGTACAAATAATTTTACACTAGAGTTGAACTAGCTCTATAGCCTAGTACAAATAATTTTACACTAGGGTTGAACTAGCTCTATAAGCTAGTTAAAATAATTTTACACTATAGTTGAACTAGCTGTATAAGCTAGTTCAAATAATTTTACACTAGAGTTGAACTAGCTCTATACCCTAGTACAAATAATTCTACACTAGATTTGAACTAGTTCTATAGCCTATTACAAATGATTTTACACGAGAGTTGTACTAGCTCTATAAGCTAGTTCAAATAATTTTACAGTAGAGTTGAACTAGCTCTATAAGCTAGTTAAAATAATTTTACACTAGAGTTGAACTAGCTCTATAGCCTACTACAAATAATTTTACACTAGAGTTGAAATAGCACTATAAGCTAGTTCAAATAATTTTACACTAGAGTTGAACCAGCTCTATAAGGTAGTTGAAATAAATTTTTCACTAGAGTTGCACTAGTTCTATAGCCTAGTAAAAATAATTTGACACTAGCATTGAACAAGCTCTATAAGCTAGTTCAAATCATTTTACACTCGAGTTGAACTACCTCTCTAGCCTAGTAAAAATAATTTTACACTAGAGTTGAACTAGCTCTATAAGCTAGTTAAAATAATTTTACACTAGAGTTGAACTAGCTCTATAAGCTAGTTCAAATAATTTTACACTAGAGTTGAACTAGCTCTCTAGCCTAGTACAAATAATTTTACACTACAATTGAACTAGCTCTATAAGCTAGTTGACATAATTTTACACTAGAGTTGAGTCAGCTCTGTAAGCTAGTTCAAATAATTTTACACTGGAGTTGAACTAGCTTTATAGGCTAGTACAAATAATTTTACACTAGAGTTGAACTAGCTCTATAAGCTAGTTAAAATAATTTTACAATAGAGTTGACCTAGCTCTCTATAGCCTAATACAAATGATTTTACACTAGAGTTGAACTAGTTCTATAGCCTACTACAAATAATTTTACAATAGAGTTGAACTAGAACTATAAGCTAGTTCAAATAATTTTACACTAGTGTTGAACTAGCTCTATAAGCTAGTTGAAATAAATTTTTCACTAGAGTTGCACTAGTTCTATAGCCTAGTAAAAATAATTTGACACTAGCGTTGAACAAGCTCTATAAGCTAGTTCAAATCATTTTACACTCGTGTTGAACTAGCTCTCTAGCCTAGTACAAATAATTTTACACTAGAGTTGAACTAGCTCTATAAGCTAGTTAAAATAATTTTACACTAGAGTTGAACTAGCTCTATAAGCTAGTTCAAATAATTTTACACTAGAGTTGAACTAGCTCTCTAGCCTAGTACAAATAATTTTACACTACAATTGAACTAGCTCTATAAGCTAGTTGACATAATTTTACACTAGAGTTGAGTCAGCTCTGTAAGCTAGTTCAAATAATTTTACACTGGAGTTGAACTAGCTTTATAGGCTAGTACAAATAATTTTACACTAGAGTTGAACTAGCTCTATAAGCTAGTTAAAATAATTTTACAATAGAGTTGACCTAGCTCTCTATAGCCTAATACAAATGATTTTACACTAGAGTTGAACTAGTTCTATAGCCTACTACAAATAATTTTACAATAGAGTTGAACTAGAACTATAAGCTAGTTCAAATAATTTTACACTAGTGTTGAACTAGCTCTATAAGCTAGTTGAAATAAATTTTTCACTAGAGTTGCACTAGCTCTATAGCCTAGTACAAATAATTTTACACTAGTGTTGAACTAGCTCTATAAGCTAGTTCAAATAATTTTACACTCGAGTTGAACTAGCTCTATAGCCTAGTACAAATAATTTTACACTAGAGTTGAACTAGCTCTATAAGCTAGTTCAAATAATTTCACACTAGAGTTGAACTAGCACTATAGCCTAGTACAAATAAATTTACACTAGAGTTGGACTAGCTCTATAGCCTAGTACAAATAATTTTACACTAGGGTTGAACTAGCTCTATAAGCTAGTTAAAATAATTTTACACTATAGTTGAACTAGCTGTATAAGCTAGTTCAAATAATTTTACACTAGAGTTGAACTAGCTCTATACCCTAGTACAAATGATTTTACACTAGATTTGAACTAGTTCTATAGCCTATTACAAATGATTTTACACGAGAGTTGTACTAGCTCTATAAGCTAGTTCAAATAATTTTACAGTAGAGTTGAACTAGCTCTATAAGCTAGTTAAAATAATTTTACACTAGATTTGAACTAGCTCTATAGCCTACTACAAATAATTTTACACTAGAGTTGAAATAGCACTATAAGCTAGTTCAAATAATTTTACACTAGAGTTGAACTAGCTCTATAAGCTAGTTGAAATAAATTTTTCACTAGAGTTGCACTAGTTCTATAGCCTAGTAAAAATAATTTGACACTAGCGTTGAACTAGCTCTATAAGCTAGTTCAAATCATTTTACACTCGAGTTGAACTAGCTCTCTAGCCTAGTACAAATAATTTTACACTAGAGTTGAACTAGCTCTATAAGCTAGTTAAAATAATTTTACACTAGAGTTGAACTAGCTCTATAAGCTAGTTCAAATAATTTTACACTAGAGTTGAACTAGCTCTCTAGCCTAGTACAATAATTTTACACTACAATTGAACTAGCTCTAGAAGCTAGTTGAAATAATTTTACACTAGAGTTGAGCTAGCTCTATAAGCTAGTTCAAATAATTTTACACTAGAGTTCAATATAAGCTAGTTCAAATAATTTTACACTAGAGTTGAACTAGCTCTGTAGCCTAGTACAAATAATTTTACACTAGAGTTGAACTAGCTCTATAAGCTAGTCCAAATAATTTTACACTAGAGTTAAACTAGCACTATAGCCTAGTACAAATAATTTTACACTAGAGTTGAACTAGCTCTATAGCCTAGTACAAATAATTTTACACTACAGTTGAACTAGCTCTATAAGCTAGTTCAAATAATTTTACAATAGAGTTGAACTAGCTCTATAGCCTAGTACAAATAATTTTACACTAGAGTTGAACTAGCTCTATAAGCAAGTTGAAATAATTTTACACTAGAGTTGCACTAGCTCTATAGCCTAGTACAAATAATTTTACACTAGAGTTGAACTAGCTCTATAAGCTAGTTCAAATAATTTTACACTAGAGTTGAACTAGTTCTATAGCCTATTACAAATGATTTTACACGAGAGTTGTACTATCTCTATAAGCTAGTTCAAATAATTTTACAGTAGAGTTGAACTAGCTCTATAAGCTAGTTAAAATAATTTTACACTAGAGTTGAACTAGCTCTATAGCCTACTACAAATAATTTTACACTAGAGTTGAAATAGCACTATAAGCTAGTTCAAATAATTTTACACTAGAGTTGAACTAGCTCTATAAGCTAGTTGAAATAAATTTTTCACTAGAGTTGCACTAGTTCTATAGCCTAGTAAAAATAATTTGACACTAGCGTTGAACAAGCTCTATAAGCTAGTTCAAATCATTTTACACTCGAGTTGAACTAGCTCTATAAGCTAGTTGAAATAAATTTTTCACTAGAGTTGCTCTAGCTCTATAGACTAGTACACATAATTTGACACTAGCGTTGAACTAGCTCTATAAGCTAGTTCAAGTAATTTTACACTCGAGTTGAACTAGCTCTATAGCCTAGTACAAATAATTTTACACTAGAGTTGAACTAGCTCTATAAGCTAGTTCAAATAATTTCACACTAGAGTTGAACTAGCACTATAGCCTAGTACAAATTATTTTACACTAGAGTTGAACTAGCTCTATAGCCTAGTACAAATAATTTTACACTAGAGTTGAACTAGCTCTATACCCTAGTACAAATAATTTTACACTATAATTGAACTAGCTATATAAGCTAGTTGAAATAATTTTACACTAGAGTTGAGCTAGCTCTATAAGCTAGTTCAAATAATTTTACACTAGAGTTGAACTTTCTCTATAAGCCTAGTACAAATAATTTTATGCTAGAGTTGAACTAGCTCTATAAGCTAGTTAAAATAATTTAACAATAGAGTTGACCTAGCTCTATAGCGTAATACAAATGATTTTACACTAGAGTTGAACTAGTTCTATAGCCTATTCCAAATGATTTTACACAAGAGTTGTACTAGCTGTATAAGCCAGTTCAAATAATTTTACAGTAGAGTGGAACTAGCTCTATAGCCTACTACAAATAATTTTACACTAGAGTTGAAATATCACTATAAGCTAGTTCAAATAATTTACACTAGAGTTGAACTAGCTCTATAAGCTAGTTGAAATAAATTTTTAACTAGAGTTGCACTAGTTCTATAGCCTAGTACAAATAATTTGACACTAGCGTTGAACTACCTCTATAAGCTAGTTCAAATAATTTTACACTCGAGTTGAACTAGCTCTCTAGCCTAGTACAAATAATTTTACACTAGAGTTGAACTAGCTCTATAAGCTAGTTAAAATAATTTGACAATAGAGTTGAACTAGCTCTATAAGCTAGTTCAAATAATTTTACACTAGAGTTGAACTAGCTCTATAGCCTAGTACAAATAATTTTACACTAGATTTGAACTAGCTCTATAAGCTAGTTCGAATAATTTTACACTTGAGTTGAACTAGCTCTATAAGCTAGTTCAAATAATTATACACTAGAGTTGAACTAGCTCTATAGCCTAGTACAAATTATTTTACACTAGAGTTGAACTAGCTCTATAAGCTAGTTAAAATAATTTTACACTATAGTTGAACTAGCTCTATAGCCTAGTACAAAGAATTTTACACTAGAGTTGAACTAGTTCTATAAGCTAGTTCAAATAATTTTACAATAGAGTTGAACTAGCTCTATAGCATAGTACAAATAATTTTACACTAGAGTTAAACTAGCTCTATAAGCTAGTTCAAATAATTTTACACTAGAGTTGAACTAGCTCTATAGCCTAGTACAAATTATTTTACACTAGAGTTGAACTAGCTCTATAAGCTAGTTAAAATAATTTTACACTATAGTTGAACTAGCTCTATAAGCAAGTTGAAATAATTTTACTCTAGAGTTGCACTAGCTCTATAGCCTAGTACAAATAATTTTACACTAGAGTTGAACTAGCTCTATAAGCTAGTTCAAATAATTTTACACTAGAGTTGAAGTAGCTCTATAGCCTAGTACAAATAATTTTACACTACAATTGAACTAGCTCTATAAGCTAGTTGACATAATTTTACACTAGAGTTGAGCCAGCTCTATAAGCTAGTTCAAATAATTTTACACTGGAGTTGAACTAGCTTTATAGACTTGTACAAATAATTTTACACTAGAGTTGAACTAGCTCTATAAGCTAGTTAAAATAATTTTACAATCGAGTTGACCTAGCGCTTTAGCCTAATACAAATGATTTTACATTAGAGTTGAAATAGTTTTATAGCCTACTACAAATAATTTTCCACTAGAGTTGAACTAACACTATAAGCTAGTTCAAATAATTTTACACTAGAGTTGAACTAGCTCTATAAGCTAGTTGAAATAAATTTTTCACTAGAGTTGCTCTAGCTCTATAGCCTAGTACAAATAATTTGACACTAGCGTTGAACTAGCTCTATAAGCTAGTTCAAATAATTTTACACTCGAGTTGAACTAGCTCTATAGCCTAGTACAAATAATTTTACACTAGAGTTGAACTAGCTCTATAAGCTAGTTCAAATAATTTCACACTAGAGTTGAACTAGCACTATAGCCTAGTACAAATTATTTTACACTAGAGTTGAACTAGCTCTATAGCCTAGTACAAATAATTTTACACTAGAGTTGAACTAGCTCTATACCCTAGTACAAATAATTTTACACTATAATTGAACTAGCTGTATAAGCTAGTTGAAATAATTTTACACTAGAGTTGAGCTAGCTCTATAAGCTAGTTCAAATAATTTTACACTAGAGTTGAACTTTCTCTATAAGCCTAGTACAAATAATTTTACGCTAGAGTTGAACTAGCTCTATAAGCTAGTTAAAATAATTTAACAATAGAGTTGACCTAGCTCTATAGCGTAATACAAATGATTTTACACTAGAGTTGAACTAGTTCTATAGCCTATTCCAAATGATTTTACACAAGAGTTGTACTAGCTCTATAAGCTAGTTCAAATAATTTTACAGTAGAGTGGAACTAGCTCTATAGCCTACTACAAATAATTTTACACTAGAGTTGAAATAGCACTATAAGCTAGTTCAAATAATTTACACTAGAGTTGAACTAGCTCTATAAGCTAGTTGAAATAAATTTTTAACTAGAGTTGCACTAGTTCTATAGCCTAGTACAAATAATTTGACACTAGCGTTGAACTAGCTCTATAAGCTAGTTCAAATAATTTTACACTCGAGTTGAACTAGCTCTCTAGCCTAGTACAAATAATTTTACACTAGAGTTGAACTAGCTCTATAAGCTAGTTAAAATAATTTGACAATAGAGTTGAACTAGCTCTATAAGCTAGTTCAAATAATTTTACACTAGAGTTGAACTAGCTCTATAGCCTAGTACAAATAATTTTACACTAGAGTTGAACTAGCTCTATAAGCTAGTTCGAATAATTTTACACTAGAGTTGAACTAGCTCTAGAAGCTAGTTCAAATAATTTTACACTAGAGTTGAACTAGCTCTATAGCCTAGTACAAATTATTTTACACTAGAGTTGAACTAGCTCTATAAGCTAGTTAAAATAATTTTACACTATAGTTGAACTAGCTCTATAGACTAGTACAAAGAATTTTACACTAGGG
>NC_057812.1:75520866-75523164 GCF_018294505.1 Triticum aestivum | reverse complement strand
TCTATAAGCTAGTTCAAATATTTTTACACTAGAGTTGAACTAGCTCTATAGCCTAGTACAAATTATTTTACACTAGAGTTGAACTAGCTCTATAAGCTAGTTAAAATAATTTTACACTATAGTTGAACTAGCTCTATAAGCAAGTTGAAATAATTTTACTCTAGAGTTGCACTAGCTCTATAGCCTAGTACAAATAATTTTACACTAGAGTTGAACTAGCTCTATAAGCTAGTTAAAATAATTTTTACACTAGAGTTGAACTAGCTCTATAGCCTAGTACAAATAATTTTACACTACAATTGAACTAGCTCTATAAGCTAGTTGACATAATTTTACACTAGATTTGAGCCAGGTCTATAAGCTAGTTCAAATAATTTTACACTGGAGTTGAACTAGCTTTATAGGCTAGTACAAATAATTTTACACTAGAGTTGAACTAGCTCTATAAGCTAGTTAAAATAATTTTACAGTAGAGTTGACCTAGCTCTCTATAGCCTAATACAAATGATTTTACACTAGAGTTGAACTAGTTCTATAGCCTACTACAAATAATTTTACAATAGAGTTAAACTAGCACTATAAGCTAGTTCAAATAATTTTACACTAGAGTTGAACTAGCTCTATAAGCTAGTTCAAATAATTTTACACTCGAGTTGAACTAGCACTAGAGCCTAGTACAAATAATTTTACACTAGAGTTGAACTAGCTCTATAGCCTAGTAAAAATAATTTTACACTACAATTGAACTAGCTCTATAAGCTAGTTGACATAATTTTACACTAGAGTTGAGCCAGCTCTATAAGCTAGTTCAAATAATTTTACACTCGAGTTGAACTAGCTTTATAGACTTGTACAAATAATTTTACACTAGAGTTGAACTAGCTCTATAAGCTAGTTAAAATAATTTTACAATCGAGTTGACCTAGCGCTTTAGCCTAATACAAATGATTTTACACTAGAGTTGAACTAGTTTTATAGCCTATTACCAATGATTTTACACTAGAGTTGACCTAGCTCTATAAGCTAGTTCAAATAATTCTACACTAGAGTGGAACTAGCTCTATAGCCTACTACAAATAATTTTCCACTAGAGTTGAACTAACACTATAAGCTAGTTCAAATAATTTTGCACTAGAGTTGAACTAGCTCTATAAGCTAGTTGAAATAAATTTTTCACTAGAGTTGCTCTAGCTCTATAGCCTAGTACAAATAATTTGACACTAGCGTTGAACTAGCTCTATAAGGTAGTTCAAATAATTTTACACTCGAGTTGAACTAGCTCTATAGCCTAGTACAAATAATTTTACACTAGAGTTGAACTAGCTCTATAAGCTAGTTCAAATAATTTCACACTAGAGTTGAACTAGCACTATAGCCTAGTACAAAATATTTTACACTAGAGTTGAACTAGCTCTATAGCGTAGTACAAATAATTTTACACTAGAGTTGAACTAGCTCTATACCCTAGTAAAAATAATTTTACACTATAATTGAACTAGCTGTATAAGCTAGTTGAAATAATTTAACACTAGAGTTGAGCTAGCTCTATAAGCTAGTTCAAATAATTTTACACTAGAGTTGAACTTTCTCTATAAGCCTAGTACAAATAATTTTACGCTAGAGTTGAACTAGCTCTATAAGCTAGTTAAAATAATTTTACAATAGAGTTGACCTAGCTCTATAGCCTAATACAAATGATTTTACACTAGAGTTGAACTAGTTCTATAGCCTATTACAAATGATTTTACACAAGATTGTACTAGCTCTATAAGCTAGTTCAAATAATTTTACAGTAGAGTGGAACTTGCTCTATAGCCTACTACAAATAATTTTACACTAGAGTTGAAATAGCACTATAAGCTAGTTCAAATAATTTACACTAGAGTTGAACTAGCTCTATAAGCTAGTTGAAATAAATTTTTCACTAGAGTTGAACTAGTTCTATAGCCTAGTACAAATAATTTGACACTAGCGTTGAACTAGCTCTATAAGCTAGTTCAAATAATTTTACACTTGGGTTGAACTAGCTCTCTAGCCTAGTACAAATAATTTTACACTAGAGTTGAACTAGCTCTATAAGCTAGTTAAAATAATTTTACACTAGAGTTGAACTAGCTCTATAAGCTAGTTCAAATAATTTTACACTAGAGTTGAACTAGCTCTATAGCCTAGTACAAATAATTTTACACTAGAGTTGAACTAGCTCTATAAGCTAGTTCAAATAATTTTACACTAGAGTTGAACTAGCTCTATAGCCTAGTACAAATTATTTTACACTAGAGTTGAACTAGCTCTATA
>NC_057812.1:75518755-75520666 GCF_018294505.1 Triticum aestivum | reverse complement strand
ACACTAGAGTTGAACTAGTTCTATAAGCTAGTTCAAATAATTTTACAATAGAGTTGAACTAGCTCTATAGCATAGTACAAATAATTTTACACTAGAGTTAAACTAGCTCTATAAGCTAGTTCAAATAATTTTACAATAGTGTTGAACTAGCTCTATAGCCTAGTACAAATAATTTAACACTGGAGTTGAACTAGCTCTATAAGCAAGTTGAAATAATTTTACTCTAGAGTTGCACTAGCTCTATAGCCTAGTACAAATAATTTTACACTAGAGTTGAACTAGCTCTATAAGCTAGTTCAAATAATTTTTACACTAGAGTTGTACTAGCTCTATAGCCTAGTACAAATAAATTTACACTACAATTGAACTAGCTCTATAAGCTAGTTGACATAATTTTACACTAGAGTTGAGCCAGCTGTATAAGCTAGTTCAAATAATTTTACACTGGAGTTGAACTAGCACTATAGCCTAGTACAAATTATTTTACACTAGAGTTGAAGTAGCTCTATAGCCTAGTACAAATAATTTTACACTAGAGTTGAACTAGCTCTATACCCTAGTACAAATAATTTTACACTATAATTGAACTAGCTGTATAAGCTAGTTGAAATAATTTTACACTAGAGTTGAGCTAGCTCTATAAGCTAGTTCAAATAATTTTACACTAGAGTTGAACTTTCTCTATAAGCCTAGTACAAATAATTTTACGCCAGAGTTGAACTAGCTCTATAAGCTAGTTAAAATAATTTTACAATAGAGTTGACCTAGCTCTATAGCCTAATACAAATGATTTTACACTAGAGTTGAACTAGTTCTATAGCCTATTACAAATGATTTTACACAAGAGTTGTACTAGCTCTATAAGCTAGTTCAAATAATTTTACAGTAGAGTGGAACTAGCTCTATAGCCTACTACAAATAATTTTACACTAGAGTTGAAATAGCACTATAAGCTAGTTCAAATAATTTACACTAGAGTTGAACTAGCTCTATAAGCTAGTTGAAATAATTTTTTCACTAGAGTTGCACTAGTTCTATAGCCTAGTACAAATAATTTGACACTAGCGTTGAACTAGCTCTATAAGCTAGTTCAAATAATTTTACACTCGAGTTGAACTAGCTCTCTAGCCTAGTACAAAGAATTTTACACTAGAGTTGAACTAGCTCTTTAAGCTAGTTAAAATAATTTGACACCAGAGTTGAACTAGCTCTATAAGCTAGTTCAAATAATTTTACACTCGAGTTGAACTAGCTCTCTAGCCTAGTACAAATAATTTTACACTAGAGTTGAACTAGCTCTATAAGCTAGTTAAAATAATTTTACACTATAGTTGAACTAGCTCTATAGCCTAGTACAAAGAATTTTACACTAGAGTTGAACTAGTTCTATAAGCTAGTTCAAATAATTTTACAATAGAGTTGAACTAGCTCTATAGCATAGTACAAATAATTTTACACTAGAGTTAAACTAGCTCTATAAGCTAGTTCAAATAATTTTACAATAGAGTTGAACTAGCTCTATAGCGTAGTACAAATAATTTTACACTAGAGTTGAACTAGCTCTATAAGCAAGTTGAAATAATTTTACTCTAGAGTTGCACTAGCTCTATAGCCTAGTACAAATAATTTTACACTAGAGTTGAACTAGCTCTATAAGCTAGTTCAAATAATTTTACACTATAGTTGAACTAGCTCTATAGCCTAGTACAAAGAATTTTACACTAGAGTTGAACTAGTTCTATAAGCTAGTTCAGATAATTTTACAATAGAGTTGAACTAGCTCTATAGCATAGTACAAATAATTTTACACTAGAGTTAAACTAGCTCTATAAGCTAGTTCAAATAATTTTACAATAGAGTTGAACTAGCTCTATAGCGTAGTACAAATAATTTTACACTAGAGTTGAACTA
>NC_057812.1:75517200-75518745 GCF_018294505.1 Triticum aestivum | reverse complement strand
CCTAATACAAGTGATTTTACACTAGAGTTGAACTAGTTCTATAGCCTACTACAAATAATTTTACAATAGAGTTAAACTAGCAACATAAGCTAGTTCAAATAATTTTACACTAGAGTTGAACTAGCTCTATAAGCTAGTTGAAATAAATTTTTCACTAGAGTTGCACTAGCTCTATAGCCTAGTACAAATAATTTGACACTAGCGTTGAACTAGCTCTATAAGCTAGTTCAAATAATTTTACACTCGAGTTGAACTAGCACTATAGCCTAGTACAAATAATTTTACACTAGAGTTGAACTAGCTCTATAGCCTAGTACAAATAATTTTACACTAGAGTTGAACTAGCTCTATAGCCTAGTACAAATAATTTTACACTAGAGTTGAACTAGCTCTATAAGCAAGTTGAAATAATTTTACTCTAGAGTTGCACTAGCTCTATAGCCTAGTACAAATAATTTTACACTAGAGTTGAACTAGCTCTATAAGCTAGTTCAAATAATTTTTACACTAGAGTTGAACTAGCTCTATAGCCTAGTACAAATAATTTTACACTAGAGTTGAACTAGCTCTATACCCTAGTACAAATAATTTTACACTATAATGGAACTAGTTGTATAAGCTAGTTGAAATAATTTTACACTAGAGTTGAGCTAGCTCTATAAGCTAGTTCAAATAATTTTACACTAGAGTTGAACTTTCTCTATAAGCCTAGTACAAATAATTTTACGCTAGAGTTGAACTAGCTCTATAAGCTAGTTAAAATAATTTTACAATAGAGTTGACCTAGCTCTATAGCCTAATACAAATGATTTTACACTAGAGTTGAACTAGTTCTATAGCCTATTACAAATGATTTTACACAAGAGTTGTACTAGCTCTATAAGCTAGTTCAAATAATTTTACAGTAGAGTGGAACTAGCTCTATAGCCTACTACAAATAATTTTACACTGGAGTTGAAATAGCACTATAAGCTAGTTCAAATAATTTACACTAGAGTTGAACTAGCTCTATAAGCTAGTTGAAATAAATTTTTCACTAGAGTTGCACTAGTTCTATAGCCTAGTACAAATAATTTGACACTAGCGTTGAACTAGCTCTATAAGCTAGTTCAAATAATTTTACACTCGAGTTGAACTAGCTCTCTAGCCTAGTACAAATAATTTTACACTAGAGTTGAACTAGCTCTATAAGCTAGTTAAAATAATTTGACACTAGAGTTGAACTAGCTCTATAAGCTAGTTCAAATAATTTTACACTCGAGTTGAACTAGCTCTCTAGCCTAGTACAAATAATTTTACACTAGAGTTGAACTAGCTCTATAAGCTAGTTAAAATAATTTGACACTAGAGTTGAACTAGCTCTATAGCCTAGTACAAATAATTTTACACTAGAGTTGAACTAGCTCTATAAGCTAGTTCAAATAATTTTACACTAGAGTTGAACTAGCTCTATAGCCTAGTACAAATTATTTTACACTAGAGTTGAACTAGCTCTATAAGCTAGTTAAAATAATTTTACACTATAGTTGACCTAGCTCTATAGCC
>NC_057812.1:75516078-75517190 GCF_018294505.1 Triticum aestivum | reverse complement strand
ACAAATAATTTTACACTAGAGTTGAACTAGCTCTATAAGCAAGTTGAAATAATTTTACTCTAGAGTTGCACTAGCTCTATAGCCTAGTACAAATAATTTTACACTAGAGTTGAACTAGCTCTATAAGCTAGTTCAAATAATTTTTACACTAGAGTTGAACTAGCTCTATAGCCTAGTACAAATTATTTTACACTAGAGTTGAACTAGCTCTATACCCTAGTACAAATAATTTTACACTATAATTGAACTAGCTGTATAAGCTAGTTGAAATAATTTTACACTAGAATTGAACTAGCTCTATAAGCTAGTTAAAATAATTTTACAATAGAGTTGACCTAGCTCTATAGCCTAATACAAATGATTTTACACTAGAGTTTAAATAGTTCTATAGCCTATTACAAATGATTTTACACAAGAGTTGTACTAGCTCTATAGCTAGTTCAAATAATTTTACAGTAGAGTGGAACTACCTCTATAGCCTACTACAAATAATTTTACACTAGAGTTGAAATAGCACTATAGCCTAGTACAAATAATTTTACACTAGAGTTGAACTAGCTCTATAAGCAAGTTGAAATAATTTTACTCTAGAGTTGCACTAGCTCTATAGCCTAGTACAAATAATTTTACACTAGAGTTCAACTAGCTCTATAAGCTAGTTCAAATAATTTTTACACTAGAGTTGAACTAACTCCATAGCCTAGTACAAATAATTTTACACTACAATTGAACTAGCTCTATAAGCTAGTTGACATAATTTTACACTAGAGTTGAGCCAGCTCTATAAGCTAGTTCAAATAATTTTACACTGGAGTTGAACTAGCTTTATAGGCTAGTACAAATAATTTTACACTAGAGTTGAACTAGCTCTATCAGCTAGTTAAAATAATTTTACAATAGAGTTGACCTAGCTCTCTATATCCTAATACAAGTGATTTTACACTAGAGTTGAACTAGTTCTATAGCCTACTACAAATAATTTTACAATAGAGTTAAACTAGCAACATAAGCTAGTTCAAATAATTTTACACTAGAGTTGAACTAGCTCTATAAGCTAGTTGAAATAAATTTTTCACTAGAGTTGCACTAGCTCTATAGCCTAGTACAAATAA
>NC_057812.1:75513168-75515706 GCF_018294505.1 Triticum aestivum | reverse complement strand
AGAGTTGAACTAGCTCTATAAGCAAGTTGAAATAATTTTACTCTAGAGTTGCACTAGCTCTATAGCCTAGTACAAATCATTTTACACTAGAGTTGAACTAGCTCTATAAGCTAGTTCAAATAATTTTTACACTAGAGTTGAACTAGCTCTATAGCCTAGTACAAATAATTTTACACTAGAGTTGAACTAGCTCTATACCCTAGTACAAATAATTTTACACTATAATTGAACTAGTTGTATAAGCTAGTTGAAATAATTTTACACTAGAGTTGAGCTAGCTCTATAAGCTAGTTCAAATAATTTTACACTAGAGTTGAACTTTCTCTATAAGCCTAGTACAAATAATTTTACGCTAGAGTTGAACTAGCTCTATAAGCTAGTTAAAATAATTTTACAATAGAGTTGACCTAGCTCTATAGCCTAATACAAATGATTTTACACTAGAGTTTAAATAGTTCTATAGCCTATTACAAATGATTTTACACAAGAGTTGTACTAGCTCTATAGCTAGTTCAAATAATTTTACAGTAGAGTGGAACTAGCTCTATAGCCTACTACAAATAATTTTACACTAGAGTTGAAATAGCACTATAGCCTAGTACAAATAATTTTACACTAGAGTTGAACTAGCTCTATAAGCAAGTTGAAATAATTTTACTCTAGAGTTGCACTAGCTCTATAGCCTAGTACAAATAATTTTACACTAGAGTTCAACTAGCTCTATAAGCTAGGGCAAATAATTTTTACACTAGAGTTGAACTAACTCCATAGCCTAGTACAAATAATTTTACACTACAATTGAACTAGCTCTATAAGCTAGTTGACATAATTTTACAGTAGAGTTGAGCCAGCTCTATAAGCTAGTTCAAATAATTTTACAGTGGAGTTGAACTAGCTTTATAGGCTAGTACAAATAATTTTACACTAGAGTTGAACTAGCTCTATCAGCTAGTTAAAATAATTTTACAGTAGAGTTGACCTAGCTCTCTATAGCCTAATACAAGTGATTTTACACTAGAGTTGAACTAGTTCTATAGCCTACTACAAATAATTTTACAATAGAGTTAAACTAGCAACATAAGCTAGTTCAAATAATTTTACACTAGAGTTGAACTAGCTCTATAAGCTAGTTGAAATAAATTTTTCACTAGAGTTGCACTAGCTCTATAGCCTAGTACAAATAATTTGACACTAGCGTTGAACTAGCTCTATAAGCTAGTTCAAATAATTTTACACTCGAGTTGAACTAGCACTATAGCCTAGTACAAATAATTTTACACTAGAGTTGAACTAGCTCTATAGCCTAGTACAAATAATTTTACACTAGAGTTGAACTAGCTCTATAGCCTAGTACAAATAATTTTACACTAGAGTTGAACTAGCTCTATAAGCAAGTTGAAATAATTTTACTCTAGAGTTGCACTAGCTCTATAGCCTAGTACAAATAATTTTACACTAGAGTTGAACTAGCTCTATAAGCTAGTTCAAATAATTTTTACACTAGAGTTGAACTAGCTCTATAGCCTAGTACAAATAATTTTACACTAGAGTTGAACTAGCTCTATACCCTAGTACAAATAATTTTACACTATAATGGAACTAGTTGTATAAGCTAGTTGAAATAATTTTACACTAGAGTTGAGCTAGCTCTATAAGCTAGTTCAAATAATTTTACACTAGAGTTGAACTTTCTCTATAAGCCTAGTACAAATAATTTTACGCTAGAGTTGAACTAGCTCTATAAGCTAGTTAAAATAATTTTACAATAGAGTTGACCTAGCTCTATAGCCTAATACAAATGATTTTACACTAGAGTTGAACTAGTTCTATAGCCTATTACAAATGATTTTACACAAGAGTTGTACTAGCTCTATAAGCTAGTTCAAATAATTTTACAGTAGAGTGGAACTAGCTCTATAGCCTACTACAAATAATTTTACACTGGAGTTGAAATAGCACTATAAGCTAGTTCAAATAATTTACACTAGAGTTGAACTAGCTCTATAAGCTAGTTGAAATAAATTTTTCACTAGAGTTGCACTAGTTCTATAGCCTAGTACAAATAATTTGACACTAGCGTTGAACTAGCTCTATAAGCTAGTTCAAATAATTTTACACTCGAGTTGAACTAGCTCTCTAGCCTAGTACAAATAATTTTACACTAGAGTTGAACTAGCTCTATAAGCTAGTTAAAATAATTTGACACTAGAGTTGAACTAGCTCTATAAGCTAGTTCAAATAATTTTACACTCGAGTTGAACTAGCTCTCTAGCCTAGTACAAATAATTTTACACTAGAGTTGAACTAGCTCTATAAGCTAGTTAAAATAATTTGACACTAGAGTTGAACTAGCTCTATAGCCTAGTACAAATAATTTTACACTAGAGTTGAACTAGCTCTATAAGCTAGTTCAAATAATTTTACACTAGAGTTGAACTAGCTCTATAGCCTAGTACAAATTATTTTACACTAGAGTTGAACTAGCTCTATAAGCTAGTTAAAATAATTTTACACTATAGTTGACCTAGCTCTATAGCC
>NC_057812.1:75511147-75513158 GCF_018294505.1 Triticum aestivum | reverse complement strand
ATAGAGTTGAACTAGCTCTATAGCATAGTACAAATAATTTTACACTAGAGTTAAACTAGCTCTATAAGCTAGTTCGAATAATTTTACAATAGAGTTGAACTAGCTCTATAGCCTAGTACAAATAATTTTACACTAGAGTTGAACTAGCTCTATAAGCAAGTTGAAATAATTTTACTCTAGAGTTGCACTAGCTCTATAGCCTAGTACAAATAATTTTACACTAGAGTTGAACTAGCTATATAAGCTAGTTCAAATAATTTTTACACTAGAGTTGAACTAGCTCTATAGCCTAGTACAAATAACTTTACACTACAATTGAACTAGCTCTATAAGCTAGTTGACATAATTTTACACTAGAGTTGAGCCAGCTCTATAAGCTAGTTCAAATAATTTTACACTGGAGTTGAACTAGCTTTATAGGCTAGTACAAATAATTTTACACTAGAGTTGAACTAGCTCTATAAGCTAGTTAAAATAATTTAGAGTAGAGTTGACCTAGCTCTCTATAGCCTAATACAAATGATTTTACACTAGAGTTGAACTAGTTCTATAGCCTACTACAAATAATTTTACAATAGAGTTAAACTAGCAATATAAGCTAGTTCAAATAATTTTACACTAGAGTTGAACTAGCTCTATAAGCTAGTTGAAATAAATTTTTCACTAGAGTTGCACTAGCTCTATAGCCTAGTACAAATAATTTGACACTAGCGTTGAACTAGCTCTATAAGCTAGTTCAAATAATTTTACACTGGAGTTGAACTAGCACTATAGCCTAGTACAAATAATTTTACACTAGAGTTGAACTAGCTCTATAGCCTAGTACAAATAATTTTACACTAGAGTTGAACTAGCTGTATAAGCTAGTTAAAATAATTTTACACTATAGTTGTACTAGCTATATAAGCTAGTTCAAATAATTTTACACTAGAGTTGAACTAGCTCGATAGCCTAGTACAAATAATTTTACACTATAATTGAACTAGCTGTATAAGCTAGTTGAAATAATTTTACACTAGAGTTGAGCTAGCTCTATAAGCTAGTTCAAATAATTTTACACTAGAGTTGAACTAGCTCTATAAGCCTAGTACAAATAATTTTACACTAGAGTTGAACTAGCTCTATAAGCTAGTTAAAATAATTTTACAATAGAGTTGACCTAGCTCTATAGCCTAATACAAATGATTTTACACTAGAGTTGAACTAGTTCTATAGCCTATTACAAATGATTTTACACTAGAGTTGTACTAGCTCTATAAGCTAGTTCAAATAATTTTACAGTAGAGTTGAACTAGCTCTATAGCCTAGTACAAATAATTTTACACTAGAGTTGAACTAGCACTATAAGCTAGTTCAAAAAAATTTACACTAGAGTTGAACTACCTCTATAGCCTAGTACAAATAATTTTACACTGGAGTTAAACTAGCTCTATAAGCTAGTTCAAATAATTTTATACCAGAGTTGAACTAGCAATATAGACTAGTACAAATAATTTTACACTAGAGTTTAACTAGCTCTATAAGCTAGTTCAAATAATTTTACACTAGAGTTGAACTAGATTTATTGTCTAGTACAAAGAATTTTACACTAGAGTTGAACTAGCTCCATAAGCTAGTTCAAATAATTTTACACTAGAGTTGAACTAGCTCTATAGCCTAGTGCAAATAATTTTACACTAGAGTTGAACTAGCTCTATAAGCTAGTTAAAATAATTTTACAATAGAGTTGACCTAGCTCTATAGCCTAATACAAATGATTTTACACTAGAGTTGAACTAGTTCTATAGCCTATTACAAATGATTTTACACTAGAGTTGAACTAGCTCTATAAGCTAGTTCAAATAATTTTACAGCAGAGTCGAACTAGCTCTATAGCCTACTACAAATAATTTTACACTCGAGTTGAACTAGCACTATAAGCTAGTTAAAATAATTTTACACTATAGATGAACTAGCTGTATAAGCTAGTTCAAATAATTTTACACTAGAGTTGAACTAGCTCTATAGCCTA
>NC_057812.1:75510080-75510936 GCF_018294505.1 Triticum aestivum | reverse complement strand
ATAGAGTTGAACTAGCTCTATAGCATAGTACAAATAATTTTACACTAGAGTTAAACTAGCTCTATAAGCTAGTTCGAATAATTTTACAATAGAGTTGAACTAGCTCTATAGCCTAGTACAAATAATTTTACACTAGAGTTGAACTAGCTCTATAAGCAAGTTGAAATAATTTTACTCTAGAGTTGCACTAGCTCTATAGCCTAGTACAAATAATTTTACACTAGAGTTGAACTAGCTATATAAGCTAGTTCAAATAATTTTTACACTAGAGTTGAACTAGCTCTATAGCCTAGTACAAATAACTTTACACTACAATTGAACTAGCTCTATAAGCTAGTTGACATAATTTTACACTAGAGTTGAGCCAGCTCTATAAGCTAGTTCAAATAATTTTACACTGGAGTTGAACTAGCTTTATAGGCTAGTACAAATAATTTTACACTAGAGTTGAACTAGCTCTATAAGCTAGTTAAAATAATTTAGAGTAGAGTTGACCTAGCTCTCTATAGCCTAATACAAATGATTTTACACTAGAGTTGAACTAGTTCTATAGCCTACTACAAATAATTTTACAATAGAGTTAAACTAGCAATATAAGCTAGTTCAAATAATTTTACACTAGAGTTGAACTAGCTCTATAAGCTAGTTGAAATAAATTTTTCACTAGAGTTGCACTAGCTCTATAGCCTAGTACAAATAATTTGACACTAGCGTTGAACTAGCTCTATAAGCTAGTTCAAATAATTTTACACTGGAGTTGAACTAGCACTATAGCCTAGTACAAATAATTTTACACTAGAGTTGAACTAGCTCTATAGCCTAGTACAAATAATTTTACACTAGAGTTGAACTAGCT
>NC_057812.1:75509273-75510070 GCF_018294505.1 Triticum aestivum | reverse complement strand
CTCTATAAGCTAGTTCAAATAATTTTACAATAGAGTTGAACTAGCTCTATAGCCTAGTACAAATAATTTTACACTAGAGTTGAACTAGCTCTATAAGCAAGTTGATATAATTTTACACTAGAGTTGCACTAGCTCTATAGCCTAGTACAAATAATTTTACACTAGAGTTGAACTAGCTCTATAAGCTAGTTCAAATAATTTTTACACTAGAGTTGAACTAGCTCTATAGCCTAGTACAAATAATTTTACACTACAATTGAACTAGCTCTATAAGCTAGTTGACATAATTTTACACTAGAGTTGAGCCAGCTCTATAAGCTAGTTCAAATAATTTTACACTGGAGTTGAACTAGCTTTATAGGCTAGTACAAATAATTTTACACTAGAGTTGAACTAGCTCTATAAGCTAGTTAAAATAATTTACAGTAGAGTTGACCTAGCTCTCTATAGCCTAATACAAATGATTTTACACTAGAGTTGAACTAGTTCTATAGCCTACTACAAATAATTTTACAATAGAGTTAAACTAGCAATATAAGCTAGTTCAAATAATTTTACACTAGAGTTGAACTAGCTCTATAAGCTAGTTGAAATAAATTTTTCACTAGAGTTGCACTAGCTCTATAGCCTAGTACAAATAATTTGACACTAGCGTTGAACTAGCTCTATAAGCTAGTTCAAATAATTTTACACTGGAGTTGAACTAGCACTATAGCCTAGTACAAATAATTTTACACTAGAGTTGAACTAGCTCTATAGCCTAGTACAAATAATTTTACACTAGAGTTGAACTAGCT
>NC_057812.1:75505127-75509229 GCF_018294505.1 Triticum aestivum | reverse complement strand
GCTCTATAAGCTAGTTAAAATAATTTTACACTATAGTTGAACTAGCTGTATAAGCTAGTTCAAATAATTTTACACTAGAGTTGAACTAGCTCGATAGCCTAGTACAAATAATTTTACACTATAATTGAACTAGCTGTATAAGCTAGTTGAAATAATTTTACACTAGAGTTGAGCTAGCTCTATAAGCTAGTTCAAATAATTTTACACTAGAGTTGAACTAGCTCTATAAGCCTAGTACAAATAATTTTACACTAGAGTTGAACTAGCTCTATAAGCTAGTTAAAATAATTTTACAATAGAGTTGACCTAGCTCTATAGCCTAATACAAATGATTTTACACTAGAGTTGAACTAGTTCTATAGCCTATTACAAATGATTTTACACTAGAGTTGTACTAGCTCTATAAGCTAGTTCAAATAATTTTAGAGTAGAGTTGAACTAGCTCTATAGCCTAGTACAAATAATTTTACACTAGAGTTGAACTAGCACTATAAGCTAGTTCAAAAAATTTTACACTAGAGTTGAACTACCTCTATAGCCTAGTACAAATAATTTTACACTGGAGTTAAACTAGCTCTATAAGCTAGTTCAAATAATTTTACACCAGAGTTGAACTAGCAATATAGACTAGTACAAATAATTTTACACTAGAGTCTAACTAGCTCTATAAGCTAGTTCAAATAATTTTACACTAGAGTCGAACTAGATTTATTGTCTAGTACAAAGAATTTTACACTAGAGTTGAACTAGCTCTATAAGCTAGTTCAAATAATTTTACACTAGAGTTGAACTAGCTCTATAGCCTAGTACAAATAATTTTACACTAGAGTTGAACTAGCTCTATAAGCTAGTTAAAATAATTTTACAATAGAGTTGACCTAGCTCTATAGCCTAATACAAATGATTTTACACTAGAGTTGAACTAGTTCTATAGCCTATTACAAATGATTTTACACTAGAGTTGAACTAGCTCTATAAGCTAGTTCAAATAATTTTACACCAGAGTTGAACTAGCTCTATAGCCTACTACCAATAATTTTACACTCGAGTTGAACAAGCACTATAAGCTAGTTAAAATAATTTTACACTATAGATGAACTAGCTGTATAAGCTAGTTCAAATAATTTTACACTAGAGTTGAACTAGCTCTATAGCCTAGTACAAATAATTTTACACTATAATTGAACTAGCTGTATAAGCTAGTTGAAATAATTTTACACTAGAGTTGAGCAAGCTCTATAAGCTAGTTAAAATAATTTTACACTAGAGTTGAACTAGCTCTATAAGCCTAGTACAAATAATTTTACACTGGAGTTTAACTAGCTCTATAAGCTAGTTCAAATAATTTTACACTAGAGTTGAACTAGATTTATTGTCTAATACAAAGAATTTTACACTAGAGTTGAACTAGCTCTATAAGCTAGTTCAAATAATTTTACACTAGAGTTGAACTAGCTCTATAGCCTAGTACAAATAATTTTACACTAGAGTTGAACTAGCTCTATAAGCTAGTTAAAATAATTTTACACTAGAGTTGAACTAGCACTATAAGCTAGTTCAAACAATTTTACACTAGAGTTGAACTACCTCTATAGCCTAGTACAAATAAGTTTACACTAGATTTTAACTAGCTCTATAAGCTAGTTCAAATAATTTTATACTAGAGTTGAATTAGCTCTATTGTCTAGTACAAATAATTTTACACTAGAGTTGAACTAGCTGTATATGCTAGTTCAAATAATTTTACACTAGAGTTGAACTAGCTCTATAGCCTAGTACAAATAATTTTACACTACAATTGAACGAGCTCTATAAGCTAGTTGAAATAATTTTACACTAGAGTTGAGCTAGCTCTATAAGTTAGTTCAATTAATTTTACACTAGAGTAGAACTAGCAATATAGCCTAGTACAAATAAGTTTACACCAGAGTTTAACTAGCTCTATAAGCTAGTTCAAATAATTTTATACTAGAGTTGTACTAGCTCTATTGTCTAGTACAAATAATTTTACACTAGAGTTGAACTAGCCGTATAAGCTAGTTCAAATAATTTTACACTAGAGTTGAACTAGCTCTATAGCCTAGTACAAATAATTTTACACTACAATTGAACTAGCTCTATAAGCTAGTCGAAATAATTTTACACTAGAGTTGAGCTAGCTCTATAAGTTAGTTCAAATAATTTTACACTAGAGTTGAACTAGCTCTATAGCCTAGTACAAATAATTATACACTAGAGTTGAACTAGCTCTATAAGGTAGTTAAAATAATTTTTCAATAGAGTTGACCTAGCTCTATAGCCTAATACAAATGATTTTACACTAGAGTTGAACTAGTTCTATAGCCTATTACAAATGATTTTACACTAGAGTTGAACTAGCACTATAAGCTAGTTCAAATAATTTTACACTACAGTTGAACTAGGTCTATAGCCTACCACAAATAATCTTACACTAGAGTTGAACTAGCACTATAAGCTAGTTCAAACAATTGTACACTAGAGTTGAACTAGCTCTATAGCCTAGTACAAATAATTTTACACTAGAGTTGAACTAGCTCTATAAGCTAGTTCAAATAATTTTACACTAGAGTTGAACTAGCAATAAAGCCTAGTACAAATAATTTTACACTACAGTTTAACTAGCTCTATAGCCTAGTACAAATAACTTTACACTAGAGTTGAATTAGCTCTATAAGCTAGTTAAAATAATTTTACACTATAGTTGAACTAGCTCTATAGCCTAGTACAAAGAATTTTACACTAGAGTTGAACTAGCTCTATAAGCTAGTTCAAATAATTTTACACTAGCGTTGAACTAGCTCTATAGCCTAGTACAAATAATTTTACACTAGAGTTGAACTAGCTCTATAATCTAGTTCAAATAATTTGACACTAGAGTTTAACTAGCTCTATAAGCTAGTTCAAATAATATTACACTAGAGTTGAACTAGCTCTATAGCCTAGTACAAATAATTTTACACTAGAGTTGAACTAGCTCTATAAGCTAGTTAAAATAATTTTACAATAGAGTTGACCTAGCTCTATAGCCTAATACAAATGATTTTACACTAGAGTTGAACTAGTTCTATAGCCTATTACAAATGATTTTACACTAGAGTTGAACTAGCTCTATAAGCTAGTTCAAATAATTTTACACCAGAGTTGAACTAGCTCTATAGCCTACTACAAATAATTTTACACTCGAGTTGAACTAGCACTATAAGCTAGTTAAAATAATTTTACACTATAGATGAACTAGCTGTATAAGCTAGTTCAAATAATTTTACACTAGAGTTGAACTAGCTCTATAGCCTAGTACAAATAATTTTACACTATAATTGAACTAGCTGTATAAGCTAGTTGAAATAATTTTACACTAGAGTTGAGCAAGCTCTATAAGCTAGTTCAAATAATTTTACACTAGAGTTGAACTAGCTATATAAGCCTAGTACAAATAATTTTACACTAGAGTTGAAGTAGCTCTATAAGCTATTTCAAATAATTTTACAATAGAGTTGACCTAGCTCTATAAGCCTAATACAAATGATTTTACACTAGAGTTGAACTAGTTCTATAGCCTATTACAAATGATTTTACACTAGAGTTGTACTAGCTCTATAAGCTAGTTCAAATAATTTTACAGTAGAGTTGAACTAGCTCTATAGCCTAAAACAAATAATTTTACACTAGAGTTGAACTAGCACTATAAGCTAGTTCAAACAATTTTACACTAGAGTTGAACTACCTCTATAGCCTAGTACAAATAAGTTTACACTAGAGTTTAACTATCTCTATAAGCTAGTTCAAATAATTTTATACTAGAGTTTAATTAGCTCTATTGTCTAGTACAAATAATTTTACACTAGAGTTGAACTAGTTGTATATGCTAGTTCAAATAATTTTACACTAGAGTTGAACTAGCTCTATAGCCTAGTACAAATAATTTTACACTACAATTGAACTAGCTCTATAAGCTAGTTGAAATAATTTTACACTAGAGTTGAGCTAGCTCTATAAGTTAGTTCAAATAATTTTACACTAGAGTAGAACTAGCAATATAGCCTAGTACAAATAAGTTTACACTAGAGTTTAACTAGCTCTA
>NC_057812.1:75502838-75503867 GCF_018294505.1 Triticum aestivum | reverse complement strand
ACTAGCTCTATAAGAAAGTTGGAATAATTTTACACTAGACTTGCACTAGCTCTATAGCCTAGTACAAATAATTTTACACTAGAGTTCAACTAGCTCTATAAGGTAGTTCAAGTAATTTTACACTAGAGTTGAACTAGCTCTATAGCCTAGTACAATTAATTTTACACTAGAATTGAACTAGCTCTATAAGCTAGTTGAAATAATTTTACACTAGAGTTGAGCTAGCTCTGTAAGCTAGTTCAAATAATTTTACACTAGAGTTGAACTAGCTCTATAGCCTAGTAAAAATAATTATACACTAGAGTTGAACTAGCTCTATAAGCTAGTAAAAATAATTTCACACCGGAGTTGAACTATCTCTGTAGCCTAGTACAAATAATTTTACATTAGAGTTGAACTAGCTCTATAAGCTAGTTAAAATAATTTTACACTAGAGTTGATCTGGCTCTATAAGCTAGTTCAAATAATTTTACACTAGAGTTGAACTAGCTCTATAGCCTAGTACAAATAATTTTACACTAGAGTTAAACTAGCTCTATAATCTAGTTCAAATAATTTTACACTAGAGTTGTACTAGCTCTAAAAGCTAGTTGAAATAATTTTACACTAGAGTTGAACTAGCTATATAGCCAAGTACAAATAATTTTACGCTAGAGTTGAACTAGTTCTATAAGCTAGTTCAAATAATTTCACCCTGTAGTTGAACTAGCTCTATAGCCTAGTACAAATAATTTTACACTAGAGTTGAACTAGCTCTATAGCCTAGTACAAATAATTTTACACTAGAGTTGAACTAAGTCTATAAGGTAGTTAAAATAATTTTACAATAGAGTTGACCTAGCTCTATAGCCTAATACAAATGATTTTACACTAGAGTTGAACTAGTTCTATAGCCTATTACAAATGATTTTACACTAGAGTTGAACTAGCTCTATAGCCTACTACAAAAAATTTTACACTAGAGTTGAACTAGCACTATAAGCTAGTTCAAATAATTTTACACTAGAGTTGAACTAGCTCTATTGCCTA
>NC_057812.1:75501801-75502750 GCF_018294505.1 Triticum aestivum | reverse complement strand
CTCTATTGCCTAGTACAAATAATTTTACACTAGAGTTGAACTAGCTCTATAGCCTACTACAAATAATTTTACACTAGAGTTGAACTAGCACTATAGCCTAATACAAATGATTTTACACTAGAGTTAAACTAGTTCTATAGCCTATTACAAATGATTTTACACTAGAGTTGAACTAGCTCTATAAGCTAGTTAAATAATTATACACTAGAGTTGAACTAGCTCTATAGCCTACTACAAATAATTTTACACTACTGTCGAACTAGCACTATAAGCTAGTTCAAATAATTTTACACTAGAGTTGAACTAGCTCTTTAAGCTAGTTGAAATAAATTTTTCACTAGAGTTGCACTAGCTCTATAGCCTAGTACAAATAATTTGACACTAGCGTTGAACTTGCTCTATAAGCTTGTTCAAATAATTTTACACTCGAGTTGAACTAGATCTATTGCCTAGTACAAATAATTTTACACTAGAGTTGAACTAGCTCTATAAGCTAGTTAAAATAATTTTACAATAGAGTTGACGTAGCTCTATAGCCTAATACAAATGATTTTACACTAGAGTTGAACTAGTTCTATAGCCTATTACAAATGATTTTACACTAGAGTTGAACTAGCTCTATAGCCTACTACAAATAATTTTACACTAGAGTTGAACTAGCACTATAAGCTAGTTCAAATAATTTTACACTAGAGTTGAACTAGCTCTATTGCCTAGTACAAATAATTTTACACTAGAGTTGAACTAGCTCTATAGCCTACTACAAATAATTTTACACTAGAGTTGAACTAGCACTATAAGCTAGTTCAAATAATTTTACAGTAGAGTTGAACTAGCTCTATAGCCTAGTACAAATAATTTTATACTAGAGTTGAACTAGCTCTATAAGCTAGTTCAAATAATTTTACACTAGGGTTGAACTAGCTCTATAAGCTAGTTCAAATAATTT
>NC_057812.1:75497462-75500556 GCF_018294505.1 Triticum aestivum | reverse complement strand
GCTTTATAAGCTATAAAGCTAGTTCAAATAATTTTACACTAGAGTTGAACTAGCTCTATAGCCTAGTAGAAATAATATTATACTAGAGTTGAACTAGCTCTATAGCCTAATACAAATGATTTTACACTAGAGTTGAACTAGTTCTATAGCCTATTACAAATGATTTTACACTAGAGTTGAACTAGCTCTTTAGCCTAGTACAAATAATTTTACACTACAGTTGAACTAGCAATATAAGATAGTTAAAATAATTTTACACTAGAGTTGAACTAGCTCTATAGCCTAGTACAAATAATTTTACACTCGAGTTGGGCTAGCTCTATAGCCTAGTACAAATAATTTTACACTAGAGTTGAACTAGCAATATAAGATAGTTGAAATAATTTTACACTAGAGTTGTAATAGCTCTATAGCCTAGTGCAAATAATTTTACACTAGAGTTGAACTAGCAATATAAGATAGTTGAAATAATTTTACACTACAGTTGAAATAGCTATATAAGCTAGTTCAAATAATTTTACACCGGAGTTGAACTAGCTCTATAAGCTTGTACAAATAATTTTATACTATAGTTGAACTAGCTCTATAGCCTAGTACAAATAATTTTACACTAGAGTTGAACTAGCAATATAAGATAGTTGAAATAATTTTACACTAGAGTTGCAATAGCTCTATAGCCTAGCACAAATAATTTTACACTAGAGTTGAGCTAGCTCTATAACCTAGTTCAAATAATTTTACACTACAGTTGAACTAGCTCTATAAGCTAGTTCAAATAATTTTACACCGGAGTTGAACTAGCTCTATAGCCTAGTACAAATAATTTTACACTAGAGTTGAACTAGATCTATAAGCTTGTTAAAATAATTTTACACTAGAGTTGAGCTAGCTCTATTAGCTAGTTCAAATAATTTTACACTAGAGTTGAACTAGCTCAATAGCCTAGTACAAATAATTTTACACTAGAGTTAAACTAGCTCTATAAGCTCGTTCAAATAATTTTACACTAGAGTTTTACAAGCTCTATAAGCTAGTTGAAATAATTTTACACTAGAGTTTAACTAGCTATATAGCCTAGTACAAATAATTTTACGCTAGAGTTGAACTTGTTCTATAAGCTAGTTCAAATAATTTCACCCTGGAGTTGAACTAGCTCTACAACCTAGTACAAATAATTTTACACTAGAGCTGAACTAGCTCTATAAGCTAGTTCAAATAATTTCACACTAGAGTTGAACTAGCTGTATAGCCTAGTACAAATAATTTTACACTAGAGTTGAACTAGCTCTATAGCCTAGTACAAATAATTTTACACTAGAGTTGCACAAGCTTTATAGCCAAGTACAAGTAATTTTTCACTAGAGTTGAACTAGCTCTATAGCCTAATACAAATAATTTTACACTAGAGTTGAACTAGCTCTATAAGCTAGTTCAAATGATTTTACATTAGAGTTGAAGTAGCTCTATAGCCTAGTACAAATAATTTTACACTAGAGTTGAACTAGCTATATAAGCTAGTTCAAATAATTTTACACTAGAGTTGAACTATCTCTATAGCCTAGTACAAATAATTTTACACTACAATTGAACTAGCTCTTTAAGCTACTTGAAATAATTTTACACTAGAGTTGAGCTAGCTCTATAATCTAGTTCAAAAAATTTTACACTAGAGTTGACCTATCTCTATAAGCTAGTTGAAATAATTTTACACTAGAGTTGAGCTAGCTCTATAAGCTAGTTCAAATAATTTTACACTAGAGTTGAACTAGCTCTATAAGCTAGTTAAAATAATTTTACAATAGAGTAGAACTAGCTCAATAGCTCTATAGCCTAGTTGAAATAATTTCACACTAGAGTTGAACTAGCTCAATAGCCTAGTACAAATAATTTTACTCTAGTGTTGAACTAGCTCTATAGCCTAGTATAAATAATTTTACACTAGAGTTGAACTAGCTCAATAGCCTAGTACAAATAATTTTACACTAGAGTTGCACAAGCTCTATAAGCTAGTTCAAATAATTTTACACTAGAGTTGAGCTAGCTATATAAGCTAGTTCAAATAATTTTACATTAGAGTTAAACTAGCTCTATAGCCTAGTACAAATAATTTTACACTAGAGTTGAACTAGCTATATAAGCTAGTTCAAATAATTTTACACTAGAGTTGAACTATCTCTATAGCCTAGTACAAATAATTTTACACTACAATTGAACTAGCTCATTAAGCTAGTTGAAATAATTTTACACTAAAGTTAAGCTAGCTCTGTAAGCTAGTTCAAATAATTTTACACTAGAGTTGAACTATCTCTATAAGCTAGTTGAAATATATTTACACTAGAGTTGAGCTAGCTCTGTAAGCTAGTTCAAATAATTTTACACTAGAGTTGAACTAGCTCTATAGCCTAGTACAAACAATTTTACACTAGAGTTGAACTAGCTCTATAAGCTTGTTAAAATAATTTTACACTAGAGTTGAACTAGCTCTATAGCCTAGTACAATGAATTTTACACTAGAGTTGAACTAGCTCAATAGCCTAGTACAAATAATTTTACTCTAGTGTTGAACTAGCTCTATAGCCTAGTATAATTAATTTTACACTAGAGTTGTACTAGCTCCATAAGCTAGTTCAAATAATTTTATACTAGAGTTGAACTAGCTCTATAGCCTAGTACAAATACTTTTACACTAGAGTTGAACTAGCAATATAACATAGTTCAAATAATTTTACACTAGAGTTGAACTAGCTCTATAAGCTAGTTGAAATAATTTTACACTAGAGTTGCACTAGCTCTATAGCCTAGTACAAATAATTTTACACTAGAGTTGATCTAGCTCTATAAGCTAGTTCAAATAATTTTACACTACAGTTGAACTAGCTCTATAAGCTAGTTCAGACAATTTTACACCAGAGTTGAACTAGCTCTATAGCCTAGTACAAATTATTTTACACTAGATTTGAACTAGCTCTATAAGCTAGTTAAAAGATTTTTACACTAGAGTTGACCTAGCTCTATAAGCTAGTTCAAATAATTTTACACTCGAGTTGAACTAGCTCTATAGCCTAGTACAAATAATTTTACACTAGAGTTAAAC